>NC_141146.1:140887007-141057840 GCF_053477565.2 Lygodium microphyllum
AAAACGAAGCAGATTCGCAAGGTCAGGTCACAGGGTTAGGTCGCAGGGTCCAGCTGCACACAGTGTCCGATCAATCCTACACAACCCTAGGAAAAGGGATCAAGCGACGCGCAGGGCAGGGAGGCGCTCTCAGGGAACCAGGCGAACGGACGAACAGGCGACGTGACGGGGCGAATGGACATGACAAGCGAACGGATGAACAAGCGAACGGACGTGACGAGGCGCGCAGACGAACAAGCGACGTGACAAGGTGGGAGAAGTCAACGGCAGAGCGGCAGACGAACCCTGCGCACGTCCGACGACGAGTCCCATAACACGCGTCTCTCTCTCTCTCTCTCTCTCTCTCTCTCTCTCTCTCTCTCTCTCTCTCTCTCTCTCTCTCTCTCTCTCTCTCTCTCTCTCTCTCTCGTAATACATAATTGTATTAATTACAAAAATAAGTATAAGATTACACGATTACAGGATGCAAGATGGTTATAGCCCATCTTTCATAAACTCACTTTACAAGATTAAATAACTAAAAGAGCACAAAAGTCACAGAAAAAAAACAATAAAAATTGCCATATGCCAAGGAGCTAAATCCTCCCTAGGGAGAATATCAACATGTTGCGCAAGATCCAACTGCCAATGTAGAAGACCCTTGAGTTTGGCCATGTGTCCTTAGATGCCCATGATAGAGTCAAAGACAAAAGCATTCCAAGTAATCCAATTATGCCAATAGCCCCAAAATCTTAAAAAATGAAACAGGACCTTCGTATGTGACTACAATAGGGTGGGATGTTTGGCCTTGGCAAAAACCCAATCAAAAGGCCGCAACAATAGACCACAACCGCTCTCCAAATATCTATCAAAAGAGCCCAATTTTTCCTACCCAAAGAGCAAGAAGTAAATCTATGATGCAAAGATTCCTTGCTAGTTGCACAAAAAAAGCAATTGCCATTTGAGATTCAATGCCCAGAAAAAGCCAAAGCAAAGGGAAACCCCACCAATGACTATTCTCCAAAGAAAGGGCTTGCATTTGAACAGAGTCTTGTTCAACCATCCTTCCATCATTGTCATTTTCAACCAAGCCTTGAATTTATGCATGCCCCAAATTGCATAGGCCTCTCTCTTTTTTTTTTCGTAAATTGGCCTCTCCCTCCCTCCCTCCCTCTCTCTCTCTCTCTCTCTCTCTCTCTCTCTCTCTCTCTCTCTCTCTCTCTCTCTCTCTCTCTCTCTCTCTCTCTCCCTCTCTCCCCATATACCGTATATCTTTTTCACATCTTTATTTCTTACCCTCTCCAATGGCACCATTCTGCTATACTATTGATGATAAGCTTCATGGTCTTGATTACTTAACCTAGAGTATCGTTATGAAAGTATGATTTATCAGAAGTGGAGCAGCGGTGGAAGCATAAACATGTGCTGAAATAAACTGCTGAAACACAAGACAAAAAGAGAAAAGAAAAGAACACGATACAGATGAGAACTCAGATGTATGCACGGGAAATGGAATCCATATATCTGAACACGAGACAGTCGCATACAACAGTGAGTCACTGGCTGCGTGGGCACTGGCACTGGCTCCTCTCTCCACAGAGTCTGCAGATGGTGAAGATGAAGTGACTGACTGAGGAGGAGCCACTGAGTATAAATAGGCTGAAAAAGTGGGGAGCAATAATGCTGGTCGGACAGCATTTAATGCTGGCCGACTGGTGCATAAAATGCCCACTGGCATAAAATGCCACATCAGAAAAATACCTAAAATACCTAATAAAAATGCCCAGCCCAGATCAAGCTCAGACTCACACATGAGCTGACAAATACTCTGCTAACACCCTCTCAGATCATGAGTGATCTGATACAATACAATAGTACAATGAAAAGGGATCAGAAACTATACAACATAGAACCACCAAGAAGAACCATGGATACCCAAGCAGTGGGTGATCAAGCCACCATCAAGGTGCCTCGGAGAGAACCTGATATCGATGTCGATCGTACCAAACACCTGAAAATAGAGAAGATCATAGCATGTCTCTGTGTCCATCACCAATGTCTCGCAGGAGCATACAAGACCATCCTGTCAAAAATGCCTCTGAACATAGGTGACCATGGATTCCCCGCCTTTGGCCAGACCGCCAAAGTGTCCCCTCATGTGAGCTCCAGACGAAAGCCTTCCGCTCTCTATCAAATAACCAGCTCAACATGAACCTGGATGTCAATCCCAGCTCCAGGATTTAATTCCGCCAGACTGAAGTCGATGCGTCAGGGACGTCCCTCTCTGGATCCTGTGCATCTGTATAAAAATATAGATGAGGCGCGGCTGCCCCATCTAAACACCCGCTCACACTCCCTCTCTGGCACAAGAGAGTCGTGAGGGATGACCTCATCACCACCACTAGAAAGCAGCCGAGAAAGGGACCACCAAGCCCTTCCCGCGATCCGAAGAAAAGGATCCCTTCCGCGCCTTGGACTTCACCTTGGTCGGAGGATCGGAGTCGGAGTCTGATGGAGAGGACTCATCAGTAGAGTCAACATCCCGCTTCGTCTTCTGCTCCTTCCTGGAAGCCGCTAACTTCTTGCAATCCTTCCGCAAATGTCCCTTCTTGCCACAGTGGTAACACTGGGCCTTCGACTTCTTCTTCCCGTCACCCCTCTTTGAAGCTACATAAGCCTCACCTCCATAATGTGCCGGAAGCCGCCCCTGTAATCTCAAGGATGCCTCATGCTCAAGAAGCGTCGAGGTCATATGTGTAAAACTGACAGGAGTCGATGATGTCTGCGCCCGCAAAGCATTGGCCACTCCATCAAACTCCGGGGGGAGCTTGTAGAGGACCGTCCCGACAAGATGCACCTCGGGAAGAGCAGATTGCATGTGCCGAAGCTGGTCCTGTACCTGCGTAACACGAAGAAGAAAAGACTGAATAGTATCTTTCGGCTCAAACTTCATCTGCTGGAGCTGGCCACAAAGTGTGACGGCCCGCATGGTGGAAGGTGCCTCGTACATCTGCTGCAACTTCTGCCATACTTCAGGAGATGTCCTACAGGAGGTAACCGCCGGTAAGACCGCTTTAGAAATACACCGAAGCAACGCCGAGTAAGCACGGGCATCGTCCGAGTCCCATGTGAGCACCGCTTCCTCATGATTGTCCTCATCAAAGTCTACAAAAAGAGGAAAAGGACGGAGAGGACAAGGAGTAGCTCCACAGACGATGTACCATAACCGCTTCTGCACAAACCAAGCTTTCATGACAGCACTCCATGTGAGATAATCAGGTCCATATAACTTATCATCAGTGGAAGTGCACGGAGGAGCCATATGGAGAGAATAAAAAGAGAAGTAATTTAGAGAGGAAACACAACCAAAACACAAGCACAGACTACAGAAAAAGAGAGTTCACATGCAAGAGAACCCAAAATCTGATCAATAGAAAACAAAATCTGCTGCAGAAAGTCAAAAAATCAGTCGAAAACTGCCAAAAACAGCAAAAACGGCTTGAAGTAACAGTCACCCAGCCACGAGAGACGCTGAATCAGCAAAACGCAGACTGTAAACTGCAGAAAAACAGGTAGAAAACTGTCGCCAGCAGTTGCAGATGAAAAACGCAGGCAGCAGAGGGTGCCCGAGGGTGCGTAGGCAGCAGAGGGTGCGGAGATAGCAGACGATGGCAAAACTGCAAAAAACGCAAGCTGAAAACAGCCCCAAAACAGGTCGCCTGGCTGCAACAGCAGTCGTCTGATCAGCAGGGGTACAAAACAGTCCTGAAATCAGCAAGAAAACACAGCAGAAACACAAATCCTGAAAACTGATACCATGTCAGAAGTGGAGCAGCGATGGAAGCATAAACATGTGCTGAAATAAACTGCTGAAACACAAGACAAAAAGAGAAGAAAAAAACATGATACAGATGAGAACTCAGATGTATGCATGGGAAATGGAATCCATATATCTGAACACGAGACAGTCGCATACAACAGTGAGTCACTGGCTGCGTGGGCACTGGCACTGGCTCCTCTCTCCACAGAGTCTGCAGATGGTGAAGATGAAGTGACTGACTGAGGAGGAGCCACTGAGTATAAATAGGCTGAAAAAGTGGGGAGCAATAATGCTGGTCGGACAGCATTTAATGCTGGCCGACTGGTGCATAAAATGTCCACTGGCATAAAATGCCACACCAGAAAAATACCTAAAATACCTAATAAAAATGCCCAGCCCAGATCAAGCTCAGACTCACACATGAGCTGACAAATACTCTGCTAACATGATTTGTGTAGCAACGCCTATGACACAGTTTCAAGAGCTACTATACATCCCCAAATTCCAACTCCTAATAAATAAAGAGAATGAAAGTGATAAATCTATATTGAACTTTAAATGAAAGATGAATTGAATGTGGATTTATCAATCCCTACACATAGCCCGAGGCATTAACAAGGCATCGGATCAAGCTGACACATGGCAACACCAAAAGACTAAAGAGAGTCTCAAAGGTCAAAGTGTGGTCTTGATTACTTAACCTAGAGTATCGTTATGAAAGTATGATTTGTGTAGCAACGCCTATGGCACATAGTTTCAAGAGCTACTATGCATCCCCAAATTCCAACTCCTAATAAATAAAGAGAATGAAAGTGATAAATCTATATTGAACTTTAAATGAAAGATGAATTAAATGTGAATTGATCAATCCCTACACATAGCCCGAGGCATTAACAAGGCATCGGATCAAGCTGACACATGGCAACACCAAAAGACTAAAGAGAGTCTCAAAGGTCAAAGTGTGCTAAATCAGCAAGAAACAATGATGACCAGCCAATGACTCATGGTTATAGCCAAATCATGAAAATTTTGTTTGTGCTAATCAAGCATGCTAATGATCTAGCCAACCTACCATTAAATAATAAAATAATGCAATCGACATCACAAAATGTTGATCACCTCATAAATCAAGTATGGTTTCAGCTCACAAAAACTTCTCATTTCAGCTCACAAAGTTTACCCCATTTATACACCTGTTTTGAGAGTTTCATAATCAATTGCACTATCCATGTCAACTTGATTTCAAGGTTGAAAGAGTTTTATCCCATGCTAATTTGTTGCCCAAGAATTTCAATAGTGTATTGCAAACATAATGGGCATCCATGTCACTTGTGTCTAGGGCCAATCCTCCAATCTGTTAAAGGTTTAGGTTCCATCAATTCTTCTCGTACAATATAGGATTTGAATCTTTTTAGCCCCATGCTATTACAAACAAAGACAAGGAGAGACAAAGTTGTTGTACAAACTTATATTGTAATCAAGGATTCATTAAAACGTGCTAATTACATACATACCCCACATGAAAGAGAGCACATTACTATGATAAACGAGTAGAACATTATCGATTGCACTACCTTATGTTGTCTAATAGTCACAAAGTATGTGACGCAATAACTAAAGGATCGATGCATAAGATAGACTAATGCACAAAAAATTATAGGTTAGTTTTTACTTTTTAAAGGCCTTTAGTGATTTGAATTAATAATTAATTGCACCATGGTGCTTAGATGGATTGGTACATAAAAGTGCATACCAAAGCATACACAACACCCACATATAGGCTGAAGCAAGTTTTTTCTAAACATTAAATAGACAATCATGAAAAACTAGGACACAAAAACAAAATAATGAAGCATGAGGTATACAAGAATACCTGTAAAACATATTGAAGTGCTAGTTCTCGTTGACTAGAGAAAGTTCCAGAGAAGCTGCACACATCAAAACCACTTGAGTACTGACATAAAGAAAACCATATTTAAAAATGTACTTACAGCATCAATCAACAATCGTCCAAAAGACTATGAATAAACATGAACATAGAAAAGACAATACTGCAAATTTTTATACAAATACCACTATGGGACCTAACAAGATTTCTTCAATAAAGACAGCACGCTTTGTAGGATTGGAAGTTGGCAATCCAAGGGTGCACACACTACCACACACTACCTTGTTTTAAGATGAGGGATGCTTGCAAAAGTAGACCACCATACCATAATTTGCATGAAAAGAATATGAATGCACAAAGACCAAACAAATGCACCCTTTACAGAAGGTAAAAGAGGAGGCATACTCTTTGGTTTTCTGTCGAAGGCCAACAAAAGCAAGCTCCTTTGACCAATGTGCAATTAATGTCTTTGGCGCAACAACCAATGCACGCATGATCAAGCGTGATCCAAAAAGCCCAGCCAGAAATGCAGCCATCTGCATGGCACAGCAAAACCACATTTTTAGGAAGAAAAATTTTCATTCATTTGGCCCATCTCAGCTTCAATCTAGCAGAAAAGCTTGTAATTACCTGGAAATTAAGTTCATCAACTCCAATTACATGTATATTAATTAGCTGATAATGCTTAGACAATGTTATTGTCTGTTACTACAAGTCTTACAGGGGACAACTACCTGCATTGTCTTGCCAAGGCCCATATCATCGCCAAGAATCCCTCCCATGCCTTTGATATGGAGTGCCCACAGCCACTTGAGGCCCTCCCGTTGATGCGGATAAAGGACCGTCGAAAGCTTTCCAGGAAGTTTGAAAACTTTCTTCCCATCACTGAAGACTATAGCCTCAACTACTTGATTTTCCTTCTCATCTTCCAAATCCAAAACCTCAACTCCATGACCTTCCAGTGGTTGCTTTTGAAGATTTCCCTTAGTCCGTCTCCATGGTATCACAGATGTGCTTTTTGAAGACTCCTTGTGAATACCTCCATTGTCAGACAGTGATCCTCCAGGCATTTCATCCAAACTTTCGTTATCACTGAGCAAAATTGCATTATCAGCAGTCCCTGCATGAGTGTATGCATGCCAAGGATCTTTACTGAGAGCAGCATAGCAATCTACAATTTTTGTCTTGCCATTCGAAATGCCAGCTCCATCAGTGGTATGAGCATTGCTAGTTTTGGCAATGTTGAGCCTATCCAAGCCATCGATTAGATCATCCACAATACCAGATTTCCCTTCGTTCTCAATGTCACTCCAATCATCAATCTCATCTCTCGAGCTATCGGAAGCTTGAGCATGCTGCGATCCCATCTTGTGTAGCCGCCGACGCCTTGCTGCAAAGTGTGAAAGCGGTGACCCGAAACACAAATGAGTTGCAAAAAAGGTCTCTCTCCCGCCTTTTTTTTCTACTCTCTGTCACTCTGTGCCTGTGGTGCAGTAGCTCATTTCTATCTAGATATCTTACACCATTGCAAATTATTCATATGAACTTGTGTTAACGCGCTCGTTCGATAGAAGAAGGAAGGCAGAGTGACTTACACGAGGAGAAAGAAGAAGAAGAAGAGTGTCGCTGCGTGGCAGTCCCGGAAGTCGATTCACGGTCGGACCCTGTAGCGACGGCCCGGGGTTGGCTATCCGAGGCCACTGGCGTGGAGACAGCTGCAGCTGCGGCTTTGCGCTCGCGCAGCTGCGCGATGGCCTGCAGGAGCTCTGCATGAGACGATCGCTGAGGTGCACGACTGGGGCGGGACGAAGACGATAATGGTAGCTTCTCGTCTTCGGCCATCGATGCAGCACAGAGAGAGAGAGAGAGAGAGAGAAAGTTGCCGAAGGTGGGAAATTTGTAAGGGTGGCTTCGCTCTGACGATTCGGCGTCAGTGGACAATCATGGTTATTAGTGTGCATGAATGTGGCGCGTGTGATTATGCGCGTATATTTCTTTAAAAACATTTGTATTTATATGACGATGAAAAAAATATGTGTAAGGTCTTATCTCCCCCTTCCCCACTATGAGGGAAGGGAGTGTGAAGCTTGGGCAACCCATGTCTCCCCACCTCCTCCATGTAAGCCGTGCCTCGTGGAGCAACCATCGTTTTTGCCTCCCGGCGTGCAGGGTTCTCATTTTAAGCGAGGCAGTCGAGCCCCATGTTCCCAATTTGAGTCACCATGACTTCTTATGAGGAAAGGTGGGTTGTGAACCGTGTCGCCCCCATGGCGTCGTATTCTAAGATGGTTGATTGTGGATCCTTGTGAGCTCGGAACTCTTCCGTGGCGCGATCCAGCGACTCCAAGCACTAAGTTACCCTTGTGCGAGTTAGAAAAACGTGTTATGTATGCTGTGAACGAGACGCGACACGGGAGGGATATCAAGGGCATAACGGCCCGTGACATGACGCGACGCGATGCGAGTGGGTCATGTCGTGACACGACGGCATGTCGACTTGACATATCTTGCGAGTTGGCTTCTGCTGCGTGTCCAGGATGCGACGCGATGCTATGTGCCCGCGGGCCATGTTACTTGTGCAGGTTTCGTGTGCGAACCCGTGGGACCAGGTATGCACCATCACACTTGGTATCAGAGCTACCTCCTACACGACTGCTGGGGTGGTCAACATGGGTGGAGGCAAGTCGGCCAGGATTTCAAGCTATAAGTGTCCAGTAAGTCGAGACGTCAAGTCGAGCTTGTTCAAGTTACATGTGTTAAAAATGAGCCATCGTGTGAAATGAAGCAGGGTCGGGGCTGCGTGCTATCACCCACAACTTGTATAGATTTGTGAAGAGGTTGCTGAAGCTAATATGTTTGAGCCTGAATCTATGCCTAACCATGGGCGGTGAAGTGCGATGCTCATATGTGCTAAAAATGGATCTCTTGGGGCTATGAGGGCCATAATATGAGACCAAATCTTGTTGGCGGACCAAAAATGAAGGTTGACGGGTTTATGCGGATTAGAGAAAGTGCAGTTTGAGCAGATTAGAGAAAGTTGTTTAACTCTTTCTTATCACGGCTCAAGGGCGGCCTGTTTAACCTAGAATTTGTGTGAGCTGAAGATGGAGCCTGTGGGCTTAGTGTCTCGAGAGAAGACTCGTGGGCCTGGCGCGAGGATAAAGAAAGCGGGGTACAGGAGGAGGAGTAAAGGTGAAATCTTTGAAGACTCCCGGACCTAGCAGGAGTATAAAGAACACAAGCAAGGTAGAGATGATAGGGTGTATCTGATGGAGTGGATGAGCACCTACGGGCGAATTTTTAGTCTGTTGAATGAAACCCTTTATGTCGATGCCGAAGACTCCCGGACCTGGCAGGAGGATAAAGAACGCGGGCTTATGGTGAGACCACTTGATGGGGATGCGAATTGGAGATCTGTTAGATGAGCTGAAGAATGAGCCAAGAGGCGAAACAGAGCGGAGTATGGATGGCCGTGGTTAGATCAGTTGGAGCTGAAAGACAATGTCTGCTTGTTATGGGACCACTAGAGTATGTCAAAAAGAACTTGCGGTGCTGAAGTCACGTGAAGGGAAGCTAAAAGGCTATGGTCTTGCAACTGCTACCTCGGGGAGTATAAAGAAAGCAGGCGTGTGTTGAAGAGTTTGATTCGGGCAAGAAGGCCCTCTAAGTTGAAGAAGAAGATGATGAGGGAGTGGAAGAAAGTGGAGGTGAGGTGGAGAGGAAAGAGCGGAAAACGTGGATGCGGGCTTCGGCCCTAGTGTTTATGAAAAAAGTATGGATGCGGGCTACGGCCCCAAGGTTTTTTGAAGAAAGGAAAATGAATATGGAGATGAGGAGGCGAGAGTTGAGGTGGAGAAGACTCGTGACGACACGAGTATAAAAGAACGGCCAAGCTGAGTTAGAAGATGCGAGACTCCTTGAGCCTGGAGTATAAAAGAATGGCCGGGTGCATAGGAGAAGGTGAGGAGAGAATAGGAGATATGTGGTGCACAACGTTCGTGAGCCGCGAGCCCAAACGAATGGCCGGGAGCGAAGGCCAATAGGGCCGGAGGAAGGGAGACTCTTAACGCCGGGAGTATAAAGAACGGTGTAGAGACTCGTGAACCTGGGGCAAGTATAAAGAAACTGGGCTGCGAGAAGGAAGAGGAGGATTTTGGGTGAGGGGAAGAAGACTCCTAACATCGGGAGTATAAAGTAACGGTGCGAGAGACTCGTGGACCTGGGGTGAGTATAAAAAAGCCGAGCTGGGTGAAGAAAGAGGGGAAGACTCGTGGACCTGGGGCGAGTATAAACAAGCCAGGCCCAAGGACTCGTGGACCAGGCGAATGGTGGCAGAGGGCTCGTGGACCTGGGGCGAGGGTAAAAAAGCCAAGCTGGAAGGGGAAAGAAGGGTGGACACTCCTAGAGCCGAGAGTATAAAGATGGGGGCTATCTGAAGCGACATGGAGACAGGGCCAGGACTCGTAGGCCCCAGCGAGTATAAAGAAGCTGGGGCTCATAGATCCGGCGAGTGGGGTAAAGAAGCGAAAATTCTAGTGCCTTGGTTCTGATGAGAAGGACCGTTGGTGGGGCATGAGGAGGCGCGTGAGAAGACCCGTGGAGCTGCGAGGATAACGGAATGGCCGAGGATGTGGATAGAAAGGAGGAGAAGTGGACCGATGAAGGCCTATGAGAAGGCTGGAAGAGTGGATGCTCATGAACCTAGGGCGAGCTTAAAGAAACCGGGCCCTTTGATCTCGCTCGACTATGTGGAAGCTAAGGCGTCTGGGACCCAAGGTGGAAACTAGGACACAACCCTGTGCAGGTCTGGATGAGACACGACGGGGAATGGGACCCAAAGTGAAGCTGAAGGACTTGTATCATAAATAGGGGTGAAGGCGCTTATGCGGGTGAATCGGACCCCGTATGAGTGGATACATTTCCTGCAATGGAGCCCTTCATGAGACAAGGGTAGTTGATCTCGACCCCGGAGTACGAGCAGGGGACAGGGCGACTGCGGCAACCAACCAAGGCGGGCGGCAACGTGCTGGGAAACACTTGCGGGAAGCTACTACAGGAGTCTTGCTGCAGAGCCACGCATGAGGCAATGGCATTGATCTCTCGTTCCCGCGAAGCCTCTACAGTGGGATGGCTAGTCTCGCCATGAGAGGCTCGGAGCCGTCTGCGTGTCCAATGCGTAGACGGTTTTCCCCAGGGTGTTGGGGGAAAAGCAACCCTTCTTGGGTACGGCATGAGGCGTATGATGGGACGCGGCTTAGGCCCTGGTTGAAGCAACACTAAGTCTACTTGACAAGAAAAAGGAAGGGGGGAGACAACTTCGATTCAAGTTGAGAAAACAACTCAAGGATGCAAGTAGCAATTGTGTCTTTGACGCGGAAGCTGGAGTAGGTGGCAGCGCCTCAGCTATCTGAATAAGGAAAGAAGCAAATCAAGGCAAGTGACCCTTATTTGGTCTTAGGATCAAGGTCAGACCTACGGCCAGTGGGTTGAGATTTGGCCAACTTAGGCGAGCTCTTTCCCGTGCTAGGTGGATGAGGAATCTTGCGAGGGTGCTGGGACGTATTACAAACGACCTGAAGAAATCGTTGCCTCGGCTCAAGAATTACTCTGTGCCATAGGTAACTCGAATGGTTGATGAATCCTCATGCTACCCCTTTTCAGGGTGATTAACCTCGATCCTCTTTGTAGGGAACCAACTCAATTCGAGTGGACTCGAATTCGATCGAGGGGGGGTAGGTATGAGGGAAGGCAGTGTGAGGCTTGGGCAACCCATGTCTCTGCACCTCCTCCATGTAGGCCGTGCCTCATGGAGCAACCATCGTTTTTGCCTCCCAGCGTGCAGGGTTCTCATTTTGAGTGAGGCAATCGTGCCCCCTGTTCCAAGTTTGAGTCACCATGACTTCTTATGAGGAAAGGTGGGTTGTGAACCGTATCGCCTCCGTGGCGCCGTGTTCTAAGATGGTTGATTGTGGATCCTTGTGAGCCCGAAACTCTTCCGTGGCACGACCCGGCGACTCCAAGCGCCAAGTTACCCTTGTGCGAGTTAGAAAAACGTGTCATGCATGCTGTGAGCGAGATGCAACACAGGAGGGATATCAAGGGTGTAACGGCCCGTGACGTGACACAATGCGATGCAACGGGGTCATGTCGTGATGCGACAACGTGTCGACTTGACATGTCTTGTGAGTTGGCTTCTACTGCATGTCCAGGATGCAACATGGTGCTACATGCCCGTGGGCCATGTTACTTGTGCGAGTTTCGCGTGTGGACCCGTGGGACCAGGTATGCACCGTCACACCCACTTTGGGGCTTTGTAGCTATACTTCTACATTGAAGCCAAAAGCACTTATGAGGGTAGTCCTCCTTTGAGCTCCCTCACCCACGTGATGGCATCATGTGATGCGCATTGATAGCTCCACCCACTACACGTGAAATCTTGTCCCGCAAGCCTTCTAGCTTTCTTGTAAATATACTCGTGCCTTAGTTGCACCTTGAAATCCATATGCCGTGTTACCTTCATTCTGTGTCATGTTACCTTGTCCCATGACGTGTTACGCTTCCGCGTTCCGTGTTGTGTCATGATACGCTTCTGCAAAACTATGGGACCGCTAATTAGAGGGTGATCCCTCATGAGGCAAGCTCCACGGGGTGGGTGTTGCCTACCCCATAACGGGCCTCGGAAGGAGGGTCCGTTACACTTCGTATCAGAGCAAACTCCTCGGTTGGTGCGTGATGACCCCCGAGTGAGTGAGCCGGGTCAAAGTAGAATGGGTAAAAAGAATAAAGGTGCAGGAAAAGTGAAAAATGAGTGCAAAGAAGTGGATAGAGCTCAAAATGATGCTCAAAGGGAAAGAATTGAAAATCTTTATGAAGATATATATAAAAATTTGGCTCAATGGTATGATTTTGAGGATGAAAGAAGAGTCCTTTGGGCAATAAAGCTGAAGTGGCTGCAAGGCAGCTATCTCTCTTCAGAAAATGAAGAATCGAATCTAGACAGTCGGTTGAAGCTCATCAAGCAAAAGCAAATACACCTCAAAACGATGCTTGCAGCAGTGAACGATAACATAGTCGATTGGTCTGAAGAACACAAGGAGAATTTTGCATTTGATTTGTTGATTGTGGAGCGTAAATTGAAAAAGGATATGACAGAAGAGTACGTTGAAGTAATTGCTTGATGAGAAGCGGAAAACAGACACAACCCCATCATATCAATCTATAGCAGGTGCTGAATGGCACCCATCTGATAGTGAAAATGACTCAGAAAGTGATAGTACTCAATATGATTTAGAAAGTGACAGTAGTGAAAATGATGGAGTAAATCAAGTAGATCTCTGGACAGACGCAGTAAAGCAGTTAGCTATGGCTGAAAGTATGATATCAAATGGCCAATTGACTCCAGAGCAACGCAATATGCTACCGCAGCTCATCACTAGCATAAAGAAACAATTGGCTATGCACAATGAGCAGTGTGACAATATGGTCAACCAACCGGAGGCTAAAACTGAATCTGTAGATGAACGAAGAGATGATGAGAGATACTGGCAAGAACACAGTCAAGGTGGAGACATGAACACCATACAACACTGTGATAATTCCTATTGTGGTGATTCCGATTATGAAGATAGATATGAAGAGGAGTATTGGAGAGATGACAGCAAGACTGCATAGGTGAGCAACATGGAAAATTGTTATATAGCTCAGTCTGATGAATTAGATGCAAAAGCAGAAATGCAAGGGGAGGGTCATTGGAATGCAGATGGTCAATATGCAAATGATCCAAAATGGAAATTAGAATTTGATAACTATGAAGATTGTTATTATTACAATCATCCACCTAAGTATCAAGTTGATGGAGGCAATTTTCCAGAACAACTACAAGGGGCTGATGGGCCAGATGCAGATGATCAGTATGAAGAACTCGTAGCGGCACGAACAAGTATAAATGAAACTGTGCCTAAGGAGACTCCAGTATGCATACAGGGGGACAGGGTGTCCAACTACATGGTGGATGGAGTGCTCATTGAAGAATATGAAGAAGAACAGGCGACCTCTAGGTCGGAATCAGATACAGAGGAGCAGGTTGAAGAACTCGTTACGGCATGGGCGAGTATAAAGGAAACCGTGGCCATACAGCCTATAGTGTGTTTACAGGTGGCCTGTGGGCAAAGTTATATGTTTGATGGAGTACTCATCGAAGAATGCACTGAAGAGAAGATGACCTATGGGTCGGATCCATTACCAGAAGGAGTGATTCTTGAAGAGTGTGAAGTTTTACATGAGCCAATTGAGACCCAGTTCCATGCAGTTGATCCCCCCTATGGCATGGAGTCAAGTTCAAACTCACATGACCACTTTCCATACAAAGACTCCTAGAGCCGGGAGGATAAACGAATGGCCACTTACCATGTAGAAGACTCCTTGTGCTGGGAGGATAAACAAACGGCCTGTGAGGACTCCTTGTGCCAAGAGGATAAACAAACGGCCATACTCCATGATAATATCTTTGAAGACTCATGTCGCCGCAAGAATAAACGAATGGCCATAATTTCCCAAGAAGACAAGCTAGGTCGCCAAGAGCCGAGTTCGGGCTCGAGCGATGATTTTTTCAACGACTACAGTTATGACTGTAATGAGTCAGAAGATGAAGATGACTCTACAGAGTCTAGTGATGAAGATAGGATTTCCGTCTCTTCCATCTTGATGGAGACCGCCATGGCAAAATTTATGCAGAGATAGACTGAAGCCGAAAGAGAAAAAGAAGAAGACATGGCCATCTTTGATGATCAATCAGGCCAGTTTTACCAGGATGAGGATAATGTTGAAGACTCCTGGAGCCGAGAGGATAAATGAACGGCCACATATCATGTTGAAGACTCCTGGTGCCGAGAGGATAAATGAACAAACACCCATCAGGATGATACTTATGAAGACTCCTACAGCTAGGAGGATAAACGAACGGCCAGCTTCCTTGCCGATCTAGTTGAAGACTCCTTGAGCCAGGAGGATAAACAAACGGCCATACCTAATGTTCTGATAGCTAAAGACTCCTTGAGCTGAGAAGATAAACAAACGGCCATATCAAATGTTCATATCGAAGACTCCTTGAGCCAGGAGGATAAACGAACGGCCAATTTCCATGTTGAGATCCTTAAAGACTCCTTTAGCCAGGAGGATAAATGAACGGCTAATGTCCTCGATGATTCTTTCGAAGACTCCCTGTGCCATGAGGATAAAGAAATGGCCAATGTTTTTACACCTTTTGTTGAACACTCCTTGCAGTGGGAGAATAAAGAAACGGGCAATTTCCATGCTTATCATGTAGATCTGCCAACCTCCTTGTGCCAAGAGGATAAAAGAAAGGCCATTTATTCTATGACTATATGGTACTTGAAAAGGATGAAGATCCCAAGGATAAAGAACTCCTTTCGCCAGGAGTATAAACGAATGGCTACCGTACAAGCTGCCAAAAGAGCAGTCAAAAACTCGTGTAGCCACGAGTATAAAAGAATGACCATTCCCCTTTCCAATCGCGCTTTACGCGCAAGGAGAAGTACCACATTCGCAAGTCAGCAATATACTCAAAAATCTTAGGCCTACAATACCCAACTTTTTTCAAGGGGAGGTGCATCTTCCAAGCACACCTCACGCAAGTTGAGGTATGCGGTCACTTTCCGGTGGTCAAATGCTGCCTCACACAGGCAGAGAGATGCGGCCATTCCATCATGGTTATATGCTCTCTCTTACCATATTCTTGGATTGACAAAGCTGGCCAATTGGGTCCATCTTTCTACTTATGTTCTCGGATTGACAAATCAGGAAAATTGGGGCCTCGTTTCTCACTTGGTTCATGGATTGACAGATCTAGCCAATTGAGGCCATCTAACTCAGGGCGCCGCTTACTAGGACCTTGCATTCATGGCGTGGCACACTCCAAGCTGAGTTACTCGCCTCGCCTCTCAAGTTCACTAGCAGTTTCTGCACACTCATATTGTCAAGACCATTCGTTATTGCAAGTGAACACAACTTTTTTTAACTTGGGTTTTCTCCATTCTGTGCTTGTAAATCTGGTCAGTAGATGGACGAATTGAAGTGTTTCCAATATTACTTGTCTTCCTAGTCAACCAGTTTGGATCACTCCACATCTGTAAATTGAGTCAGTGGGTGATTTCCTTTGAGTCTAAGAAGACCATGTTCCACATTTGTAATGGAGTCAGTGGGCATGGCACCTAGTGGGCAGACCCTGGTCGGCTTGATAGTGAGTCGACAAAGACCCCCAAGTTTTTGGTCATAGGTTAGGTCTAGTGGGTAGACATTGGTCGTCTTGATAGTGAGACGTGTTTAGACCCCCAAAGTTTTGAGTCTCATCACACCACCCCTGGTGGCTTTGAGTCTAGTTTCAAACCTCGACGCGGTCGTCGAGTTCTTTCAAGGGGAGGTGTGTATGAGGGTAGTCCTCCTTTGAGCTCCCTCACCCACGTGATGGCATCGTGTGATGCGTGTTGATAGCTCCACCCACTACACGTGAAATCTTGTTACGCAAGCCTTCTGGCTTTCTTGTAAATATACTTGTGCCTTAGTTGCACCTTAAAATATATATGTCGTGTTACCTTCATTCCGAGATGTGTTACCTTGTCCCGTGACGTGTTACGCTTCCGCATTCTGCGTCGTGTTGTGATACGCTTCCGCAAAACTGTGGGACCGCTAATTAGAGGGTGATCTCTCATGAGGCGGGCTCCACGGGGTGGGTGTTGCCTGCCCCATAACGGGCCTCTGAAGGAGGGTTCATTACAGCACTTGTCCCGAAGCCTACCTAGTCCCATGGGTCCACAATGCAGAAATCTGCACAAGTAACATGGTTCACGGATATGTAGCACCACATTGCGTCGAGAATATGCAATAGAAGCCAACTCGAAAGATATGCCAAGAAGACACCATCGTGTCATACCATGCGCCCTCTATGTCATGTCACATCACCGGGCCGTCATGCCTTAGATATCCCTCCTGCACCATAGCTCACTCATAGCATGCGTAACTCATTGGTCTAACTCGCACCTAGGTAACTTAGCGCTTGGAGTTGCCAAATTGCACCACATAAGAGTTCTGAGCTCACAAGGATCCACTTTCAATCATCTTGGACCATGGTGCCACGAGGGCGATAATCCCACCTCTCCTCATGAGTCTCAACTCCAACAAGTCATATCAACTTGAACTCGGAGCAAGGGGCTCTACTGCCTCAACCAAATAGATAACCTTGCATGCCAAGAGACGCAAATGATGGTTGCTCCATGTGGCATGGCCACCATGGAGGAGGGGGGGAGACATGGGGTTGCCCAAGCCTCACTCCTTTCCCTCGTACCTACCTCCCCTTGATCAAATTTGAGTTTACTCGAATTGAGTTGGTTCCCTATGAAAAAAAACTGAGGTTAATCACCTTGAAAAGAGACATTATTTATGAGGATTCATCAACCATGCGGATGCCTTGGGTGCAGATTGCTGTAGAGCCAAGGTAGAGATTTCTTCAAACGTTTGTAATATAGCCCGGCACCCTCACAAGTTTCCCCTACCACCTTGCATGGGGAAGAGTTCGCCAAAATGGCTAGGTCTCGACCCACTGGCTGCAAGGCTGCAAGTTCGACCTTGATCTGCCGAAGATCAAAGACAAGGCACTTGCCCTAATTTGCTTCTCTCCTTATTCAAATAGCTGAGGCATTGCCATCTGTTCCAACTTCCGCGTCAAATACACAACTGCCACTTACATCCTTGAGTTGTTTTTTCAACTCGAATAGAAGTTATCTTCCCCCTTCATTCCTAGACAAGTAGACTTGGTGGTGCTTTGACTAGGGCCTAAGTTGTGTCCTATCGTACGCCTCACATCGTACCCAATAAGGGTTGCTTTTTCCCCAACGACTTGGGGCAAACAAACAGCTCCATGCCTCTTACGACGACATTAGCTATCCCAATGCAGAGGCTTCGCGGGAATGTGAGATCAGCGCAATCACCTCATGGATGGCTCCACCTGTAGCAAAATTCCTATAGTAGCCTCCCGCAGTAGACTGCAAGTGTTCCCCAACACGTTGCAATCTGCCTTGGTTGGTTCTCGCATTCATCCCATCCCATGCTCATACTTCAGGGCCGAGATCAGTTGCCCTTGCCTCATGAAGGGCTCCACACAAGAAATGCATCCATGCATACACGATTCAATTCTCCCACACAAGTGTCTTTACCCCCATTCTTCAAGGAGACAAGTTTGAAACATGCTCATGGGTCCTAGCATTGGTCACACACTCTATCCTCATCTCCATCATGCCACAAATCCTTCGGCTCTACAATGCATCCCATACCCTATTGCGTCGCATCCAGATCTGCACATGTTGCACCCTCCTTGCTTCCACCTTGGGTCCAAGACACCTTGGCTCCCATGAAGTTGGGTTGAGTCCTAGGCCCGGTTCTTTAAGCTCACCCCAGGTACACGAGCAATCCACTCTTCCAGCCTTCTCGTAGGCCTTCATCATTCCACTTCTCTTCCATTCTTTCGACTCACCCTTGGCTGTTCATTTATTCTCGCAGCTCCATGAGTCTTCCCACGGGTCTCACTATGCCCCACCTCAATCCTGTTCTTTGTCCTTGGATCTAGATTTGCCAAATTATTTGTATCACTCGTCGGCTCCCACGAGCCCTAGTTTCTTTGTACAAGCTCTTTGACCTTCATCCACTTGGTCCCTCGTCCTGTCTCGACTTCACCGTAGTGGCCATGGAAAGTTGCCTGGCATCTTTATACTCACCCCAGGTCCCCAAGTCACTACACCGTTCTTTAGACTCCGAGTGTAAGGAGTTCTTCATTCTTTTGGCCCTCGTTAGCCTTTGCACACATGATAGTCATTCCTTGAAGCTTGCAACTCACAAGCATCGTGCACTACATCTCTCACTCTCCACATCTCTTCTGCACCTGGCCATTCCTTATATACTCCCATCTCAAGGAGTCTTGCATCTCTCTATTCGGCATGGCCATTCATTTATACTCATGGTGTCATGAGTCTTCTCCACCTCATCTCGCCTCCTCAACTCCTTCTTCATCAACTTCACCTTGGAAAAGACTATGGGGCTATAGCTTGCATCCATAATTTCATGCTCAATCCACTCCATCTCGCCTCCGCTTCATCCACTCCAACTTCTTCTTCTTCTCCTCAACACAAAGGGCCTTCTTGCCCAAATCCATCTTTTCATCACATGTCCAATTTCTTTATACTCCCCACGTTGGGAGTTGCAAGACCATCACCCATCGGCTCCTCTTTGCTTGACTTCATCACTGTAGTCTCATATAAGTAGTCAACAAGTTGCCCCGTAACTTCATGCAGGCATAACCTCTTTTGCTCCAACTAACTCACCTATGGCTCTTCCATACATTGCTTCGTTTCGCCTCTTAGCTCCTCTTTTAGCTCAAAACATGATCTTGATTCTGCATCCTCCGATTAGTGGTCTCACCCTTCGCCCGCTATCTTTATACTCATGCCAAGGTCCGGGGGTTCTTCAGAGTCAAACACAAGGGTTTCAGTTCACGGGTTATACATTTGCCCCTAGGCACTCATTTGCTCCATCAAATTCACCCTGCAATCCCAACCATGCCCACATTTTTTATACTCCCACAAGGTCCAGGAGTCTTCAAAGATATCACCTTTACATATCCTCCTGACCCACATTCTTTATGCTTGTGCCATGCCCACGAGTCTTCAAAGAGACAATCGAGCCTACAAGCTCCAACTTCAGCTCACATAGCATCCTCTTTGCAAACCGCCCCCCAAGTGGAGAAAAAGGAGCAAAGGATTTTCAAATGCAACAGAAGTTTGTTGATCTCGTTTTGCCTCCATCAACTCAATATGGTCTCATTATATGGCCCTCATGGCCCCAAAAGGTCCATTTTTAGCACATATGAGCATTCCACTTCATGGCCCATGGATGGGCATAGATTCAAGTTCAAACCATTCAACTATAGCATTCCCTTCACATTTCTTTACAAGTGATGGGTAGTAACACTACCATGAAGGGTTTTAAGGGTGCGATGTTGTGTGAATACAATAAAAGTTTCAATGACACGTTGAACTCCCTACATGTTGCGGGGAGGTGTCAAGGTGGACTATTGTGACACGTTGGCACTATGCCATGACTTGATACCATGTCGTGTCAACTTTCGTGATTGGTTAGTGTGTGCAGGTGGTTTCCTAGCTCGAAGGGGGAGTCGTGATATGCTATGCCATGCCAAGTTATGGTACTGTGTCGAGTTGGGAGGCCGGGTTGAGATGGTCCATGGTGTGACACGTGAGGCTAGGACCGAGGGGGATTTGCAACAGCAACTATGAGGGATACGAGTGTTTAGTGCCAACCCCTCACCCCCACGGTGTCGAGTTGAGTTGGATGCGTATTGATACCTCCACCCTCGCCAGTGAACTAAATCCCTTTCACTCTTCCCACTATCTCTTGCACGCTCTCTTGCCTTCGTGCCTTCTTGCAATACAATCTCAGTCCTCAAGAGGGGCCCTTGTTTTTTAGCCCCAACTCACTTGTTGTGCTACGCATCGTATCATGTTTTTCATGCACTTGTGGGACCACCAAGTGCTAGGTAATACCTCATGAGGCATGTTCCACGAGACACATCAACCTTGCCCCAAGACGGACCCATGGTAGGTTCGTCACACTTAGTATCAAAGCAAACTCCTTGGAGGCTACGCACAAGCCCCCAAGAGGGTGAGCCTGGTCTGAGAAAAACATCCCCTATGAGAAAGTCTTGAGCCATTATGCTAAAAGAGGAGATCAAATGGATGTATGCCAAAAAAGGAAGCTCCTAGTAGATCACATGACATTGGATTCCAAATGAAGAGGCAATTAACAAACCAAGGTGGATCTCCTCAAAGGCAATGAAAAGCCCCTTGGCATAGTGCCATTAGACATGGACTGCCGCATCGAAAGGATCCAAAGGGACCTTTTGCGAATCAAAGAAGATTTGAAAAATGTGAACGCCAGGATTGAGGAATGGTGTGACCACCTCGTAGAAGTGGGACAGAGGATACCTTGGAGCATGAAAGCACCCTCAAGAGAGGGATTGCCAAGGACTTTAGTGTGGAGATTGCGCGACTTGATGCAAGTCGTCATGCTTTGTCCAAGTGCTCCACCCATCTAGTCCACATAGGATGGGCTCCCTCCTCAATCTTCTTCTAGGTGCACAGCAAAGCGAGGAAGGGTGCTTGATGCGAGAGAAATGGATCTCTCATGGCATACAAAGAGACATGCAACAGCACCGCATGTTCCTTGGCGCGTTCCTATTCCAGGTGCTCCATCCCTCAAAGGTCCAAGAGAAAGAGAATGGATGGTGTCTTCTGCACAAGAAGACATGCCACCTTCGCAAGACTACATTGCGCTTTAAAAGATAGCAAGCTCATCCCACCAAGGCAAATATTAGGGGAACTAAGGCCCAACTCTTTTCAAGGGGAGATGCATACTTAAGATGCACCTCTTGTATGGTGAGGCATACGGCTACCTCATGATGTCAAATGCTGCCTCACACAGGTAGAGGGATGTAGCCACTACAACATGGTCAAATGCTCTCTCCTACCTTGTTTGCGATGATTGACAAATCTAGCCAAACAGGACCTCCTCTTGCAAGGTGCTACCTTATAGGCCCTTGCCTTCTCGGTGTGGCATGCTCCCCGTTGAGCTTCCCTCCTTGGTCCCAAGTCCACTGGCAATTTCTGTGCACTCATTTTGCTAGGCCATATGTTGGGGCAAGTTCTCATGACTTGTCTTAGCCAGGTTAGCCTCCACTGTATGCTTGTAAATATGATCAGCAGGTGAACATATCGAAGTGCACAATAAATGTCAAGTATGCCATGCCACTCTATAGTTGTAATTTGAGTCATTGGGTGGTACCAAACTCTAGTCTAAAAAGACCATGTTTCACGCTTGTAATTAAGTTAGTGGGGGGCATGGCACCTAGAGAGTAGGCTTGATAGCGAGTCTACAAAGACCATTGAAGTTTTGAAGGAAAGAGTCTAGTTGGTAGACACTAACTGACTTGATAGTGAGTCGTGTTAAGACTCTTGAATTTTGAAGTCACTCTTGTATAGCTGCCCCTTGGGCTTTGAGTCATGGTTTTGGGACTCGACGAGTATGCCGAGTTCTTCAAAGGGAGGTGTTATGAGGGTTATGATCCTTTAATTCTATTCCCTCACCCCCACAGTGTTAAGTCAAGTTGGATGCATGTTGATACCTCCACCCCCACTTGTGAACAGAGTCCCTCTCACTCTCTAGCTATCTATTGTACGCTCCCCTACCCCAAGATAGCAGATCCATGGTGGGGTTCATCACAACAACTATATGGAGGCAGTGGTGTGCTCAAGGGAAGCATTTACAAGTGATCTCCGTACTCTATGGTGAAACCTCACATGCGTAGCATTGTGAGTGTGCGGTCCATATGCATCCTTTATGTGTTGTAGCTTTCTATTGAATAATACAAGGATTCCTCGTTGGCACATTGTGTGTCCTTTTTTGTTATGCCTTTTTCTTTGAAATCCTTATTGTTACATCATGTGAATAGCGAGGAGGGTTTGAATGACGAGTGTTGCTTCATCCTTGGCACATTCCGAAAGGGAATAAGGTAGTATGCGATGACGTACATGACAGCTGCATGCACTTGTTTTTTTTTAATGAGACATGCCTGGTGAGCAGTGGGGCCCTCTTTACCCTGAATATTGAGAGCACACCCCTCGGACATCATATGCTTGCAAGGTTCAGTTTACGGCTTAGGACGCAAACCCCGAGCCCTAAACTCCAACTTAAGGGCACACTTGTATCGTGGGGATTGACATTAGTCTCTACAAGAGGCGCCATTAGTAAGTTAGGTTACGAGGGGATGGCGGTAGTTTTCCAAGGATAGAGCCCTCACTCGGAATTGCCCTACACCACAAAGCGAATTGTAGTCTAAAGAGTTGCACTCCGTGATGGACCGGGCCAAAACTTGGACAAGGGGAGTATACATTCAACAGGCTGGTGACACGGGAGTCCCGATTCCAACCACAAGGTGGCATCGATGCCACAAATGTGATGACGATGCTCTAGGACTAATAGATTTGGACTCCCCTTCTCACCAATCTAAAAACTAACTCGAGACCCCTCGTGCCAATTCATCATCGGACGAAAGGCGTGGAACCAAGCTAGACCGCTGTAGCCCCCGGCCGCCCGCTCATGGAAGGGAGGGTAGAAAAGCATGGACGCGCTATCGTGTTCTCGAGGTAGCATCCCTCAAGGAATACAAAGCCAACTCCAAGATATCTTTCGATAACTTCATAACAAAGGTAGCTAAACTCCTCCGTGAGAGACAACTGAAATTTTTCTCGACACATCCCAAAAACCTTACCACCAAAAGCAAAGGAGTGGACATTGAATCACAATCCGTCTAGTAACTTGAAAACGGACTCGGAGACCCTAGGGAAAGGAGACTTGGAGACCCTAAGGATGAGATAGTCTATTGAGACTTTGTTGGAGCTCATTCGGGTTGTCTGCCATTTGAATGACATCATTTGAAAAGAGTGGTGCTTGAAGCATCTCATTTGAAAGGAGTGGACATTGAATCACAACCAATTCTAAATCCGTCCAATAACTTGCAAACAGACTCGGAGACCCTAAGGAGAGGAGACTTGGAGACTGTAAGGAATCTATGGTTCATGCACTACCAAAAGATCTTTGGAGCAGGAGACAAACACAATAAAGATGCAGACTTCTAGAAAGGACGTGGCGAGACAACCTTAGACTATGGCCACACATTCATGAAGCGGATGCACCCCATCAAATGGGACTCATCTGCCACAAGTTGAAATGCCATAAGGATCTTGGCATAGACGGGATCCAACCTAAGGTCTTCAAACTATTGACCCGAGACATTGGAAGAAAGACAAATAACCTATGAGCACGTGCCTATCTGACATATTAGAGAAGTGACAGTTCTTCTTGCGAGGACAAACCGATTCAAACCAATGGAGGAGTGTATTGCACAAGTCAGGACACTGGACAAAATCATTAGGCATCATCATAATGCGGGGAAACCCACATATATACCCTACATCAACTTCCAAAAAGCATACGACTCTCTACCCCATAACTTTTCTTGAAGTTATAGGTAGCTGGAGTAGAGGGAAAGACCCTTTGCTTTATGAAAGCACTATACTGACAGTTGCCTGTATGTGTCAGGATTGGGGGCTCATTGTCAAACCCCATCCCTTGTCAAGATTATGGGAGAGAAGGAAGGAGTCTCACTTGTAGCTTTCTTGCTTGCACAATGGGGGAATACACACAAAGGTGGAGGCTGAAAACAGTTTTTCTCTTCTTAGTTGTGTAAGCCAAAAGAACTCTCATACAAAGAAATAGAAGAACCCTATATATGGGTCTCAAACCAAACTCAACTAACTAAGGTGGCATACTAACTGAGCCACGAACTAGAGTAGATAAGGATAGCTGTCATGTAGCTATTATTCATGGGCGGTGTACCAATCGCATCTACAACTGATAAGTCGGTGACATAAATGCACAACGGTCACCCTGGCATATCACGAGTGGAGCTTGATATCTCAACACTCCCCCTCGAGCTCAATCCCAATTCCTGCACACCAAACAGGTCTCTGAACTTGTGCAGCTTCTCTGCGCCCAATGCCTTCGTGAATATGTCAGCTACCTGATCCTCTGTGCTGACATAAACTAGATCAATAAGACCTAGTAAAACCCTCTCCCGCACATAGTGATAATGCACCTCAATGTGCTTTGTTCTAGCATGATAGACTGGGTTATTTGCCAAGTGTATACTACTCATGTTGTCACAATAAATGACAACTGGCCCATCTGTAGGCTGATGCATATCATAAAGTAGCTTATGCAACCAAGCTACCTCACATGCAGCCATTGCTGCACCTCTGTACTCAGCCTCTGTGTTGGATAAGGCAACTGTAGGCTGTTTCTTGCTGCTCCAAGTGACTGCAGCACTCCCAAAAGAGAACACATACCCATTGGTAGATCGTCTATCAGAAATACTACCAGCCCAATCAGCATCAGTGTATCCATGCAACTGTATCTAAACCCCAGTCTCATAAAATAGTCCATACTGCAATGTGGACTTCACATACCTAAGTATGCGTCTAGCCGCATCCAAATGTGGTTTCCTTGGAGCATGCATAAACTGACTTACCAATCCAACAGCATAGCTCAAATCTGGCCTGGTAATAGTCATATAAATCAAACTTCCTACTACGCATCTATACATAGTAGGGTCTTCCAGAAGCTCACCTGCATCTGCACTCAGCTTCACATTCTGCTCCAAAGGAACTGAAATAGGCTTATAGCCTGTCATCCCATATTTGGACAGCATGTCCAATCCATACTGCCTCTGCAAAAGCTGTATCCCACTTAGTGATCTAATCACCTCAATGCCCAAGAAATAACGCAGCTCTCCCAAATCCTTCATCTCAAACTTCTGCTTCAATAGCATTTTCACATGAAGGATATCTTCATCACTGTCACCTGTCATAATCAAATCATCAACATAAATGACAAGTAGCATAATACCTTTCTTTGTTTTTCTCACATAAAGTGAGAAATCTGCCTTGAAAATCTGAAAGCCAATAGTGACAAGATACTGTCCTATCTTGTCAGACCATGCTCTAGGTGCTTGCTTCAAGCCATACAAGGCTTTCTTCAACTTGCAAACAAACTCAGGATGAACAGCATGCACATAACCCAGTGGCTGCTCCATATATACCTCTTCTTGCAAATCACCATGCAAGAAGGCATTCTTTACATCCATCTGATGTAAAGACCATCCCTTTGATGCACCCATAGCAATGACTGCTCTTACGGTTGCCATCCTTGCAACCGGACTGAATTGTGCTTCACCTTATAAACTCACTTACAGCCAATTGCATTTTTACCTTTAGGCAAAGGTACCAATTCCCATGTAGCATTTGCTTCCAAGGCATCCATGGCTTTCTCCCATTTTTCTTTTCCCATGGCTTGCTCAAAAGAAGTGGGTTCTGGTTCCTGTATCACTTTAACCATATATGCATAGTGAATGGCTGTAAATCCATCATATTTCAGCCTATCCACAGGATACCTAGCTCTGGTAGACCTGCGCAAAGTAGGTTCACTCCCAGGTGCTCTCAAAACATCCCTGGTCTTCCTTACTCTAGGTGTAACAATAGAAGGAATACCCAACTCATCATCAATGCTCTGTTCTGAGCCACTGGATTCACCATCCACATATGAGTGACCTGCATTCACATCAAACATGGGCTGATCAACCTTCTCTTTTCCTTTTCGTGATACCTGCATACCACTATCTGCATTGCTTTGAGAAGATTCTCTTAATCTCAATCTGTCTATCCATGGCGAAGAATGTGAACCACTGCTAGAGGATGCTCCAGGTCCACTAATATTTTGTGATTGCTGCTGTGAATTCTGTGCAGCATTACCATTTTGTGCATCTACATCATCAATCACATTTACTGGTTTATACCAGCTACTCATCTCATAAAAAATAACATCTCTGCTCACTGTAAACTTATGAGTAGAAGGGTTATAGCATCTATACCCTTTTTGCTGCATAGAGTAACCAATAAAGATGCACTTCTCAGCTTTTGGATCCTACTTGGATCTCAGCTCACATAGGCAATGCAACCAAAAATTTTCAAATGAGAAATATCTCGTTTCCTACCAGTATACCTCTCCTCTAGAGTCATCCCATGTATTGCTGCAGTGGGAGTCCTGTTCATTATATAGACTGCTGTAGCAACTGCTTCAGCCTAGTAAAAATCTGGCAAGTCTTTTTTGTTGAGCATGGCACGAGATACCTCTCCAATATGACTGTTTTTCCTTTCTGCAATTCCATTTTGTTGTGGGGTATGACTGCATGAATATTGCTGCTTTATGCCATGCTCTTGTAGGAACCTTGCAAACTCATTTGAGAGGTACTCTCCCCCTCCATCTGACCTTAGGCATTTTATTTGCAGACCTGTTTCTTTTTCAGCCATAGCTTTAAGAGTTTTGAAATGCCCAAAAACTTCACTTTTCTTTTTCATAAAATACACCCAAACTTTTCTGCTATAGTCATCAATAAAAGTGACAAAATAATGACAGCCTCCAAGAGATGCAGCTTTAGTAGTCCACACATCAGAGTGGATTAATTCCAATGGCTTCTTACTCTCCTGAACATGTCTAGGAAATGGTTTCCTTGCCTGTTTTCCAAACTGACAGGCTTCACATACCTTATGCATTTCTGCAACCTTGAATTTAGGTAATCCTGCAACAATATTTTGGGCCTGCATTGATTTAAGTCGTTGTACATTAACATGACCAATGCGTTTATGCCAGATATCAATATCTGCAACTACACCGGTCCCATGTGCAAACATTGCTGCACTCAATTCAGGCATGTCTGCATCCAATGTAAACATTATGCCCTTCTTATTTCCTTTTGCTATCAAACGACCTTTATTTTTCATATCCTCAACAAAGCATCCATGGAGATTAAATCTGACTTGCAAGCCCTGCTCAACCATTTGACCAATATAAACCAGATTCTTGGTGATATTCGGGACATGAAATACATCGGACATGTATTTCTTTTTCCCATCCTGCATAGACAAATGAATTTTTCCAATCTGCACAATAGGATGTGCAGTATCATCACCAGTCTCCACAAATCCTGGTTTTTCCATTTTCCTTGCATCCTCCATCAATTCTGCATGACCTGTCATGTGGTTTGATGCACTTGAGTCAACATACCACACATCGTTGATTTCTTCTGCACTTGTCACAGAATTGTTCATGTGCTGCACCATAAACAAATGCTCATTTCTGTCATCACCCTGTCTACTAGAAGATGCATAATTCCCTTGCTGCAGTTTTCCATTCATGATGTCATTCTGCTTTTTATAGCAGTCTTTAGCCATATGACCCATTTTACCACAGTAGTAGCATTCAACATTACTGTTTGCATTTTGGCCTCTTTGCCATCCACCACGACCTCTTTGGCTCCCCCTGCCTTTAGAGTTACCACGTCCTCCTCCATAGGACTGGTTTTCTTGAGTTTGCTGCATATTCTGATTTCTACCATGGCCTCCAGATCGGCCTCCTCTACCTCTGCCTCTACCTCTTCCAGCATTTGAGTAAAAGACAGCTTCCTTTGAAGTTCCTCCTGAAGAAGATGCACCACCATTTCTCTGCTCCTCAAAAATTAGAAAATTAGAAGAGCAATCAACTCCTCAAAATCAGGAAATCTTTCACGGACGGAAATGGATGTTCGGAACTGTGCATAATCCTTTCCTAGACCATTCAAGGTCACTGAGACTAAATCATCATCTTCCACTGGCAACCCAATGGAAGCAAGTGCATCTGCAATCTTCTTCACCTTCATGTGGTAGTCATTGATGCTCATACTTTCTCTTTGCACATTGTGCAACTCTTGCTTGAGCTGCATTTTCCTGGCTTGCGTATTTGTGCTATACATTTTTGACAAAGTATCCCATGCCTCCTTTGGCGTACTTGCATCTTGAATATGCACAATCATAGAGTGTAAAATGTTGATAGACAGCCAGTACATAACTTTCCTGGCTGTCTCATGCCATGTTTTAAATGCCTGCATTTGCTGTTGATTGGGAACATTAGGAAGAACTAGTTATTCTTCATTTCCTGCAACAAATTCCCAATATCCTTTTCCCATAAGGAAATTAGTCATTCTAAACTTCCATGCTTGGAAGTTGTTCTTGTCAAGCTTTTCAGTGACAATCTGTGAAAGAGAATCAGATGCCATTACAGAACACTGTAAAAAATTCTGTCACTGCAAAGAACACAACTTCAGCCTCACAAGGGCTAATCTGCAAAACTGACGAAAGTGGTATTTGACCACACAGTCACTTCCTAGTAACGATTTTGCATCAACAGGCAACAGGGATGATTCTGTAACTCCCAACGTCTCTGCGCACAGGCATACGATGCAATTTCTATAGTAACTTTTCACCGACCTATAGAACAGTGGCTGCACAGCATAAAACTGGGCCTTTTCCTGAGTGCGTGCAGAAAACTTCCGCCTCCAAAACAGGCCTCGAAATGGCCTCAAATAAAAAAAACATGGTCGCCAGGGGCTAAAGCCTTTTCCCGCAGCATATACTGCCCTCTTGCTTCACCGTGAAGGGCGTCTCAACCTGAGACAATGCACTCTTGCAATTTCCGGCTGTGCTACCTGCAGAGATCTGCTCCCAAAACAGAAAATGAAAGCAACACTGCTCCTCTTACCAGAACACCGCGAGCTTGGCTTGATTTCATGAGCTCCTTACCACGAACAAGGCTCTGATACCATGTCAAGATTGTGGGAGAGAAGGAAGGAGTCTCACTTGTAGCTTTCTTGCTTACACAATGGGGGAATACACACAAAGGTGGAGGCTGAAAACAATTTTCCTCTTCTTAGTTGTGTAAGCCAAAAGAACTCTCATACAAAGAAATAGAAGAACCCTATATATGGGTCTCAAACCAAACTCAACTAGCTAAGGTGGCATACTAACTGAGCCACGAACTAGAGTAGATAAGGATAGCTGTCATGTAGCTATTATTCATGGGCAGTGTACCAACCACATCTACAACTGACAAGTCGGTGACATAAATGCACAACGGTCACCCTGGCATATCACGAGTAGAGCTCGATATCTCAACATCCCTATGGAAAGGGGTGTCTGACAAGGATGCCCCCTCTCACCCACCCTATTCAACATCTTCATCAATGACATCGTTAATGAAGGAGAGAATCTAGAGTGTAGTATATCGGGCCTAAATGAGATGCTTCAAGCACCATTCTTTTCAAATGATGTCATTCAAATGGGAGACAATCCACATGAGCTCCAACAAAGTCTCAATAGACTATCTCACAGGGGGACCCGATGGGAGATGAAATTTGGAATCAGCAAGTGTAAGGGACCGACTAGCTTCGCCAAAATCAATTACTGGTAGTTGATGGTCTAACGGGCAACTTGTAGGACAAAACAATTTCATGGCTACTAATAACCTTTCCAGCCTATGGATCCCATAGGCATATTCGCATAACCAAGAAAGATGCATATTCTAGACTTAAGATCCATCTTATTACGCTTGTCCTTGGGTACATGGCAGAAAGCCTCACAACCAAAGACACACAAATGAGTATATTAGGGAGGTTTTCCATACCATGATTCCTTTGCAACCTGATAGTTAAGAGCAATGCATGGGGACCGATTTATTTAGTGTATGGCAATAGCAATTGCCTTAGCCCAAAAATCCTATGGTAAGTCTACCTAGCTAAGCATACTACGAATGCGCTCCTGAATTATCCTATTCATGCACTTAACCATAGCATTGTGTGGGGTGTTGGAGCCCCAAGAGAGACACCAAGGAAATAGGGTTTCTACTGCAAGAAAATCTATCTTGTCATCATCAACAAGCTTTTTTATTAGGTTTTATTTGACTATATCTGACTCTCTCTCTCTCTCTCTCTCTCCATCAATAGTACATCATATCCTCACTACAATAATCAATAATCACTCTCAATAATCCTTCTTAGGTCGTGGATACACCTCCCAAAAGGTATGTCTGGTATGAAAGGTCACCAGAGACTTCATAGTGTCCTGTGAGATTTGTCTTCTGTCACTGTCTTCTATAACCTTCTGTAAATCTTCAGCATTTACTTCTTCACTTCAATTAGTTTGAATAGAGCTTCCATTAATCCTTTCCTAAGACAAAAACACTTCCCAAAATATCCACACATCCATCATAACACTCAACAAAAACAACAGAACAGAACCACAGAGCAACGGAAGTACAGAACAACAGAGCTACAGAAGCTTACAGAACTTCACAGAAGATCAACAGAACCCATAAAAATCATAAAAACCAAAACAAAACCAATTCAATCTTTTATAAACCTCTTCACACAACTTCAATCATCTCTCAAAACATTCATTCAACTATCTCTACTACCAAAACAGAAACAAAACAGAACAAAATAGAAGAAAATCAGACCTTACAGAACCAAACATCCTCATCAAAAACCATAAAAAACCCTTCAAACTTATCCAAACCTTTCCAAACACTTCAAAATAAACAACCATTTATCATCAAAAACAACAAAAAATCAGCCCAAAAACCAACATATTTCACACTCAACAGGTGTACAGGGATCTCAACTAATGCTTAATACGTGTCTCATCACAAAATTGCTCAAAGGCTGAGACATACTCATCCCCATTGTCTGACCTTAGGCATTTCAGTCTATACCCAAATTGATTCTCAACCAAAGCAAGCCAAGGCTAAAATCTAGCCAAGATTCGGTCCCATATATCAGATTGAAGAGTGTTTGCCTAATTGCCGTCTTATAGGCTGTGCGATAGGCCCACAACGCTGCCACAAGCTTATTGTCCTAGTTGCTATGCAAGGCAAAGACTACTTTAGTCAAGACATTCACTAGGATCTTGTTTATGGATTCTACCTGACTATTAGCTTGAGGATAGTGAGGGTGAGATTTCCTATGGGGGATGATCAAGAAGGTGGAAAGCAAACGAGCAATTACTTCATTAATGAGGTGAGTGCCTTGGTCAATAACTAGTTCAATGGGGCAGTCGAATCATGAGATTATCTACTCCCAAAGGAACTTAGTCGCAGTCCTAGCATTGTTCTTCCTTGTGGCTTGAGATTCGGTCCATTTCGTGAGGTAATCTATTGCTATAATGATATAGTTGGCCTAGGAGTATTGTGCTACGGGACTGATTAGCCCAATGTAGTCAATGCCCCATTTTCCGAAGGATTCTTGTGCTATGACTAGGGTCAACTCCATCTTATCTTTATGAATAGGGACCTTGGTCCTTTGGCACTTGTCACAATGCTTGACAAACTTAGTAGCATTGCGGAATAGGATGGGCTACCACAATTGAGATTGTAGCACCTTAGGGTTGTAGTATCTCTGCTGAAGTGTCCTCTAGCAATTCCACCATAAGATTTAGTTAGCACATCATGCATTTTATGCTCACATACACATCTTTGCAATAGGTTATCATGTCCTAACCTATAGAGCTGGCCGATGATCAATTGATAGGGTTAAATCTTAAGGATGAGGCACCTTAGCCTAGCCTTCTCAATAGGTCTTTCAGGCAATCCGTGCTCTAGGATCTAGACTATGTCATCTGTCCAGGTGTTAAATCGGCTCTGAATAAGTCATTTTCAGTAGACATGCTAAAAAGGTGTGTATCATTGAGCAGGTCATCTACAATGTCCTATCCAGCGACTTCTCCTATGGGTATGCGGGACATGTGGTCTTCTATGTAATGTTGCTTGCCCTTGCATATAATCATAGAAAAGTCAAACTCTAAAAGTAGAAGCAACCATCGAGCTATGCATCCTATAGTACAAGGTTTGTTTATCACAAGGTAAAGCAAGGCTTGATGGTCAACAAAGAAGGTGAAGGACGTAGCCAAAAGATAATGTTGAAATTTCTTCACAGCAAACACCATGGCTAGGCCTTCTCTCTCTGGCGTGGAGTAATTCATCTCACTATCCATGAGTTGTCTACTAGCAAAGCTCACTGGATAGTCAAGGTTATGTTCGTCAGGCTAGCACAGAATAGCTCCCGCGACAAACTTTGATGAATCAATACGCACATGGAATGTTATGCTCTTGTCTAGGGCTCGTAAGATTGGTGCTGTGATAAGAGCCTTTTTCAATTCCTCATAAGCGCGTTGGCACTCCTTGGTCCCCTCGAATGATGAAGCACCAATAGTACCCTGTGTGTCCCAGGAAGCACTGAACTCCCTTATAGTTTGTTGGGAGTAGCAAGTTGACAATGTCCTTGATCTTGGAGGAGTTAGTGGCAATGCCATTCTTGGACACCATGTGTCCTAAGATACATATGTGTTTTACCCAGAACTGGCACTTTAAGGGGTTTAAAGGGAAACTATACAATCTACATTGTTAAAAAATCTATATGTGTTTCTTCCAACAATATACAATCTATATGTGTTTCTTCCAACTAGAGTGTATGCATGGATCATCACCGAACACCTCTAGCTCTCACCAGATCATGTCCTTGAAAATGGCACACATTAGATGTTGAAAGGCAGCAGGCACATTCGCTAGCCCAAATGGCATGAGTATGTAAGCAAATATGCCCCATTCCGTGGCAAATGCTATCTTATGTCTATCGTGAGGGTGTACCTCAAGTTGGTTATAACTCGAGAAGACATCCAAGAAATTGTAGGCTTATTTTCGTGCTACTCTCTCTAGCATATGTTCTGTATAGGGCAACAAGTAATTGTCTCTCTTAGTCACTACATTGACTTTCTTGTAGTTCATGCACACTCTGATTTTACTATTCTTTTTTAGGACAATCACAATGGGTGATACCTAGCCTGTGTGCTCAATCTCGTAAATGAATCTGGCCTTTAATAGTTTATCGATCTCTTCCTTCACGGCATGAGCATGATTTGGATTCATCAAATAAGGTCGCTATTTTACTAGGGTTGCATCAGGACCCATTGGGATGTTATCCGTTATGACTCTCGAATCGACTCCCATGAGTTCGTCTCAAGCCCAAGCAAATACGTCTATATACTCTCACAAGAGAGCAATGAGATCAGCCTCCTCTTGCTCAGTCAAGTCATCAACTATAAACATAGGTCGAGGCTTTTCCCCTTCCCCTACTAAGTTGATCTCCTTGACCTTGGTAGGCCCTTCACTTGGTTCACTTATGTGTCCCTCTCTCTTCGCTCCCAACAAGATCACTACACCTATCTCCTTTTTTGAATTTAGTGAAGCACTTTGGTAGGTCTTGGGGTTTCTTTTATTGTTTTTCTTTTGACCCCTTTGGTTGTCCTCTCTTTCCCTCCTTCAACTGTCTACATCGTAGATGGACTGGCAATTCCCCTTTGGTGCGTCTAATCTTAGGTGGTCAGGGTATCTCTGGGTTGCTCTCAGAGCTCACTTCCTAATCTGAGTTAAACTCGCAACCCTCGCTAGAGGAAACAATTTTCCCTAGTGGTCATAGCTTTGAGACTAATTCTACTCTAAGGAGAGGTGCCATGCTTGGCTGGACCAATCCTGCTTGGCTCATAGTCTATCACATCTAAGTGATCCAATCAAGTGTGATTGCATTCTGTTCTAAAGACTCCCTTCTCGATTCTAAAGGCATTAGCTTTCTGTGGCTTGGAGTCTACTCTTATTTGTTTGATCACTCGACCGTTTGTGTCATACTCTAATGTCTCAGCCTCTTCTTCACTTTCCTCATTCGTGGAGTAGCAGTCTTTGTACTCGTCGTCTGAATCATTACATTTTGACTGCCCATTGTTGTCTAGGTCTTTTGTCAAATACTCAATGATCCCCTGAAGCTCAAGTTTGTTGGACAGGATGTGGAAAGGAGTAGGTGTTGGTTGTCTGCTAGGGCTTTTGGCCATCATACAAAGTGGCACTGATGATAGGTCTTTCCCTTTGGTAGCTGAAATGCGATGGCTCTATGGAACTGACCAGTTGTCCTTGCAGCCAACTTATAATTCTCTTCATCATTTGAAAACGGAAGGTCAATGGTGGCTAGCATGTGCATCCAATCCTACTCATCCTCAAGGTAGGAGATATACTTTATTAGTGGTCTGTAAGAGTTTCTAGCTTGTGAGTCTCCCTTCAAGATAGAGGAGATGGCATCTAAGTCAACCAGCGTGGTCTTCCAGGTATCCATCTTGACTCTTATTGCCTCCGATCTGCTACCTAGGAATATAAGATCATTACCTTGGTCTTTGATTACTTGTGCATTCTGCATCGTGTGTCAGCCTAGTAAAATATCGTAGTCTACTCCCTTCGTAACTATGAAGTTCAATAAGAATTTGACACCTACTATTTTCAAGGGTCATTCTTTCAATACTCTGAATGGTTTAACTTTCATGCCATTAGCTAGTGTGATGTTAAACCTTGTTGTCTCCATCGGTGGGTTACCCAAGCCTTAGAACTACATGGCTAAGTACATTGACTCTTGCTCTTATGTCTATGATTCCCTTCCTTGTGACATCTCCTAATGCTACCACTGGTAGGATTGTGTGCATCTATGTGCCCTCCCAAAAAGCATTTACATACAACAAATTAGGCATTGAGTTCTGCGCTAGGCTAGGTATTTGAGTGGCTGTGTCGTGTTCATCCAAGTCGGCTACTCTTGATTCATTAGATCCCTCTACCCACTGCTTTAACTCTTATCATAATGAGGGACTTTGCCTAAGCAGACCCCCCATTGGCAAAGTTACATGGACTTATATCAATGTTGTAAGCGGACTGTTAGTCGCTTGCCTTTTGTCATGCCCTACACTCTTTTGCCAATGATCTTGGGCAGTTTGCCTACCTATGGTATCTAGGCCTTGTCTTCATGGTGCTACATGAGGTGCAAATGCATCTCTTGATTCTATGCATGTCAATGAGATAGGGCTGCTCACACTGGAAAGTTCGTCGATCTCATATTCTAGGATGGGCTCGGCATTCTTTAGATGCTCTCGGGCTTCTCTCACTCACTCCTTAACCTTGCCAACCACTTCAAATTGGTGCCTTGGATTGGGATATTCTCCAATCTTGGCACTCCCCTTCTGTGCTATCTTGGGTGTCTGAAGTCTCAGCCTCTGCATTTGTGACTCGCTTCCCTCTTGTTAGTGTAATCGCACTATTTGTTTTTAGTGTTAATTTAGCATCAACCCTCTTTTTCTTCCTTTGGCAAGTCTTCTTTCCCAGAGGTTGCATTTAGATTGCTAGGTCATGGCATTGAAATCCAGGCCTGCTTCATTTGTGCTTTGGTCGGTTCTTTCAATTCGGAGTGATTCTTAGTCCCGCTAGCAATGAAGCTAGGGCTGCTTCGCTCTACTCTGCAGTCATGTTATTTAAGAGTCGCTTTGTGAGAAGCTCACTCAATGTATGGTCAACTTTTAGCTCTCTCTCCCTCTCTACATTAGATCCTATCCTATTTCGGTTAGCAAGCACTAAGACACGTTGGACCTCTCCTATTTCTATTTCTTGCCTTAGCCTTTGAGCTCGTTGTTCCTGATTGTAAGCGACTATGCCTTGCAATGCTTTCCTTGCTGCCAATTTTCACTCTTCCTCAAGGTTAGCTATGATGTCCTCAACTGGTCTATCGTGATGCTCCATCTTGGTTTGCAAGTCATATTGATTGATCATCTACTAGATATCGACTGGAAAATCTCCCATGCCAAGCTCATTATTTTTCACAATTGGTACTAGAGCCAGACATGTTGATTGTTTCTTGAGCTACTAAGATGTCAATAAGGTTAATTGGGTCAAGCAACATCGAGTTCCTAATGGTGCTATTCCTCTTTTTCTCTAAGTAGTTTGGCTCCTCGAGTCTTGTGCCTGAAATTCTCGGGTCTTCTCCTAATGGTGGGTTTGTTCAGTTTTTATGTTATCTTGTACGAGTTCCTTGTCATTCCAAACAGTCCTCTAATTAAAGCAATTGCCATGTGAATAGTGCTCTTTTTTGTGCACCATGCGAAATCAGGCTTTCAACTTTTCATGTGCATTTCAAGTAATTAAATATTGTGATGTGTAAATGCAATAAATTCAATGCAAGTCTTGCTCCCCCCCTTCGTTTGGTTTTGGCCCAATGTCGCTCTAAGGCATGGATTATGGCCGCCCTCTTGGTCTACTCATGGTCTCTATTGGGCCAGGTTACCAGTTGTAGTCACTTCTGGACTACTAGGTGCCAAGTCTTCTTTGTTTTATCTACTTGCCTAGGAGTGCACCGGGGTGTCCTATAGCTAAGGTTTGGCCCCTACCTAGGTTTGATCAGGTCAGAGTAGGTCAAAATCTATGTTTTGTTCATTTGTCCAATTTTGACAATTTTTGTTTGATTTCAAATTTTCGACTTTCGATTCTAACTTTTTATTTTTTATTTTTTATTTTGGTGTCCAATTTTTGATTTTGGTGTGGATGTCCAATAAGCCTGATGGCCTAGTTCGATTTTGATTTTGAAAATGTGGGAATATTTGATTCATGGAATTGAACCGTCTGATCCTGTCTATGCAAATACACAACGCTGCACTAAATCGATGCATTTGGTTTCGATTCTCAACCCTAGGGTCCTACAAACTCTAGACACAATCTATGATATATAAAAATTTGAGGTAGCTCACTTATAGGTGTCATATGCACTCAAATCGTGCGAATCAATGCAATCTCCACTCCCTTGGTCTCTTGTAGCGACTTGTTAGCTCTCTCTCTCTCTCTCTCTCTCTCTCTCTCTCTCTCTCTCTCTCTCTCTCTCTCTCTCTCTCTCTCTCTCTCTCTCTCTCTCTCTCTCTCTCTCTCTCTCTCTCTCTCTCTCTCTCTCAAACTTGCAAGTGAAAATGAGCTCTTTCTCCCTTCCTTAGGGTCTTAAACTCCCTTACAACACTCCTTGGATGCTTCTTTCTCTTTCTTCCCAGATTCAAACCCTGTTTTCCTCTTTTGCACCCTAATTTAGACCTATTGTTACAACAAAACCCTACTGTGTTTTTCTTTTTTCTTCCCTTATTTTTCCTACCTAAATGCCTACAAATCACAAGCAAATATTGATGCTAATCAAACCGACCTATTTGAACTTCAAGAATCCAAAACACTTACTAGGTAATGAAACCAAAATGTGGAAGTTTTTGCTCGACCACCAAGACTCGCGGATCGCTGTTTGCTCAAGCGTTTCGAGTTGAATACTAATGGATACCTCTCACATAGCCGTACACACTCTCTACCCTACGAATGTAGTGAGTTTACCTCCATGCCCGATCGAGTTCCCTTCTCTCTCAAACCTTTCAATAGCTCCACAATCCAAGATGCAAGCTCAAGTGGCAATCCTCCACCTTCAAGCTCCATGTCCATATAGCTGCGCGAGACAAGAGATAAGAAGAAGAAAGGAAGAATAAGAAGAGAGGAGAAGATGGAGAGCTCATGCACCACGGTCCCTCACCCTCTCACATTCCCTTGCTCACTCTCTCAAGCACGAGTAATAACAAGAAGAAGAGGAGAGCCACTTTTTGCCACACACCAAGAATGAGCTTCTTTATTCACTTTTTGGCTTTTATGCATGCCCTAATCCATTTTGGACACCCATCCCCTTTTTTACATAAACGGCCATCTTACCTAGGTCCTCTTTTCCTATTTCCTTCTATCTACATAGTCCCTTCACCTACATCATATAAATGACATCAATCACATAAACTTCATACTATACATTTCAAGAATCTAGGCTATTGAGAGTGGAAAAAGACTGAATTTTTGAATGTTTTTTGTTGTTTTTGGTGGATTGAATGATTGATTTAGTATGATTTTTGATTGATTTTAGAATGATTTGGATAGGTTTGGATTGATTTTGATAGCTCATGATATTTTTTGATGAAGATATATTGATATGTTAGGTTTTGATGATGTTCTAATAGCTTCTGTATGATCCTGTTTGAGCCTATTGAGCTTCTGTTTTCTTTTCTTTTGCTTTGTTTTGTTTGAGTAAGTGAGGTTGGGATATTGAATGATGAATTTTAAGGTTGTATGATAGCTTATTGAGTGATTTATGGTGGGTTTATTTGGTTTTAGTTGAGCCGAATGTTTGTTGTTTAGTTGCTGTTGAGCCTCTATAGACCTTTTGTAGAGCCTATGTTTCTGTTTTGTTCTATTCTGTAGATCTTCTATATGTGTTTTGTGATATGAGGGTGTACTTTGGGAAAAAAATTTAACTTTTGGAAAGGATGAATCTAAGTTCAAAAGAGCTAAAACAAATGGAAGAAGTAGCTAAAGAGAAGTCTAAAGTGAAGTGACAGTGATGAGCTATGAAGAGACACTGTAGTGGCTCTAGTGCCCTTTCATACCTCCCATGCCTCTTGGAAGGGGCATCCATGACCAAAGAACAATTATTGAAAGTCATTATTGAGTATTGTAGTGAGGAGATTATGTACTATTGATTGAGAGAGAAAGAGAGAGTCAGAGATAGCCAATTATATCAAAACAATGTATCTTTCTATGAGAGATTGAGAGAGAAAACTATGAAGACAATGAAGATGAATCATGTGTCGTTATTTCCATTGAAAAGTGGTGTATTCTTTTGTGTTTTTTGCTATTTTTGATGGATTCTATGAAGATATTGAAGATTACGGTGGATTCTATCAAATCCGTGGGAGATATCTACTATGATGCTACGTGAAGATTTGTTCTTTTCCTTATTGTGGTTCTCCAAAGAATGAAACAAAAGCTTGTTGATGTTACAAGATAGATTTTCTTGCAATGGAAACCCCTTTTACTTGGTGTCTCTCTTGAGGATCCATAGCCATGCCTTTTTTTCTCATAATCTCTCCATCCATAAAACGATTGACCCTAAAAATTTTACACTAATCAATGGACCTAAAAATGAATTAGAAATTATCTTCACCGTAGACCAATGCAATAAGTATGACTTACAACCCACCACATGGGACCTAGGGGATCTTAAATTCTAGCTATTCAAAAACTTCAAAAACTAGTCAATAGCATTGGCATGGCTAAGGACCTCATCGAACGTTGTTGACTGTAATTTCATGCTAATGAGTGTAGTGAACAACCTCCCTTTACATGCTTGAGCTTCATTCACAACTATAAACCTAGTCCTAGAACAAGTGTCTTACCATATTGGGCAAGGGAAGAGAAAATAGTCGATAGAGTGACACTCACATCACAACTTGTAGATATTGACTTAGGAATACAAAGCAAAGAAGGGAAGTATAAAACGACCCAAAGAACTCCTAGAGTCTTACAATAATGGAAAAAGCTACCTAATCTCATGCAACATTGTTTTCTATTTAGTGCCACTATGGAGGAAGAGTTGTGCATGACAACTCAAATATTCCACTATATATGCTCACTTACAATAGACCTCACTCTTCCATAATGAAGATTCCCAAATGCCTCAAGGAAGATACACTTACAACAAATATCATAACTAGAGACTTGATAGAAGGAGTTCACAAAGCCATTGTCAAGGCAAAGAAACTCAAGCTCCTCATACAAGCTTCTTTGAGTTGAAAGGGATAGTCATTGGCTTTATGAGTGCACTCACTATAGTTTCAATGGTCTCAATGTTCACACACATATGAATAGCATTCTCTATTAGATTTCATCCTTTTTGTATATTTTTTAAGGGTTTCTCACCCTCATGGCATCCAATCCATTTCATGTTCCTAAATCAATCTTCTCAAAGTGCATGCGTTCTACTTAGTGTAAATTGTATCTCTTATGTTTAAATTAACATAGGCATACTCTAACCTTATGGTGCTATCAAACTTTCCATTAATGCACTACTACCTTACAAATTGTCACACCACATGGAAATTTGTTACTTCAATAGACACTACATAAGAGTAATCACAAACAAGAGGATCTAGTGAACAAGGGAAAGTGAATGAAAGGGAACAAAGAGAATATACTAGGAAAATACAAATAGAATGAAAGGGGACAAAGAGAATAGACTAGAAAAATAGAGAGGGAGCAAGAGAAACAATAAAGAAAAAGTCAAACTTCTAGCATTGAACCAAATGACCAAGGGGGAAAGAAGTGTATAGAAGAAAGCGAGGAGATTTATCTAAAATATGAAAGCCAATATGGAAGAACAAACCAAGAACATTCAAATGACCCTCTTATAGTCATTTGCATAACAAAAACAAGAAATGAGCCATACAGTTATTCAACAAATTCAAGCAATCATGATAGAGAAAAGATGAAGGTAGCTGGAGTAAAGATAAAGAAAAAGCTATTGAGAGCTCACAATACCTTGATCCAAAAATTATGTAGTAGCTAATGATGCAAATATAAAGCTTTCAAAGCAAAATCGCTTGTTTGGAGAAGGTGAAACCTATAGAAGTCATGGTCACTTCATAGGGTGTGCCACATGGACTCATAAGAGTGCAGTCTCGCACTAAGCACATTAGAAAATTTGGATGCTTTAGAGCTATTGTGTGATGAACCTTTTGAAGTGATAAATGGAAGCACTTCAAGGTAAACAAGAGATGCAAGTTAGATCAGGTGACACCCAAGAGGCCTACATAAGGTCTATAGTTCAAACCAACCATTACTGCTAGGACCTCAAGGCACAATTGAATGAAAGAGGCATGGCAATGGAAGCAAAAGATAGGGACTAGGAGAGTTATAGAAGAGATGCAGGAAGAAGTGCAAACTTAGATGATAGTCCTAACAATTTAGGTAGAGTAGGAGAAAGCTAAAATGGCTTTGGTGTGAAAGAGAAATCCAAGAGAGTGAGCAATCTCAAAAATGGCTAAGGGTGGCTTGCATCATTTTTTGGAGTAGACCATTAACACAAGTTTGATTGAAGCCATCACACAGATTGAAAACAAAACGAAGGAAACTCTTGAAGAGATAGTAACCAAAGTTGACGGCTAAACTTGCAACTTCCCTACATAAAGAAAGTCAAATTAAGGTGCCCCAATTGAACCTAGCCAATTTAGCTTTGAAAAATCATGATTTCGACCAAGCACATCATCCTATAGCTCTAGGGCCAACAAGAGAAGCCCTTGTATACCATCTAAAGGGCATTGGATATGATGAGCCAGAGTTGAAAGCTATGGGATTAGGAGAATCAAAGTCTTGTGCATCAAAATAGATATTCCCACTAGAGCCATGAAGGGTTATGTCCCATGTAGCATACTTTGTGGATCCTTAAGAATTTGATGAGCTAAGGGGGAGTGCATGTGATGCACCTCAGGGACCACAACCAATAGTGGAGTTTGCACAAGAGCACAAGAGTGCTGCTTGAGATTGTTGAGTGCACTACAAACTTCCTACTTAGAAAGTGATTGACTATCCTCTTGACTCTAGAGAATGTGAACTACAATAGGAAGATTTAGATGAATTGATAAGGAAGTACTAGGATACCAAAGGAGAGTAGCCCATAGTATTTAACTTCAAAGTTTTAGAGGAAAGGAAGCTATAGAAGCCTAGAGCCATGAGTATAGTGCCAACATTAATTCAGGAAGTTAAGAGCATTGCTGAGAGAGAGAGAGAGAGAGAGAGAGAGAGAGAGAGAGAGAGAGAGAGAGAGAGAGAGAGAGAGAGAGAGAGAGAGAGAGAGAGAGGTACAAGGATACTTAAGGAGAGTAACCCACAGTATTTAACTTCAAGGTTTCAGAGGAAAGGAAGCTTTAGAAGCTTCTACCCATTGAGTACATTGCTAATATTGATTCAGGAAGCTAAGAGCATTGATAAGAAGTAGAGAGAGAGAGAGAGAGAGAGAGAGAGAGAGAGAGAGGGGGAAGAGTGAAGGAAATAAAATAGGGAGAGAGAGATAAAGTAGAGAGGGGGAGAGAGAAAAGAAGAAGAAGAAATAGGAGAGAGAAAAGAAAACAAATGAGAAAGGGGGAGAGAGAGAGAGAGAGAGAGGGGAGAGAATGAAGGAAATAAAATAGGGGGAGAGAGATAAAGTAGAGAGGGGGAGGGAGAGGGGGAGGGGGAGAGAGAAAAGAAGAAGAAGAAATAGGAGAGAGAAAAGAAAACAAATGAGAAAGGGAGAGAGAGAGAGAGAGTGTGTGTGTGTGTGTGAAAGAAATGGGGAATTAAAGAGAGGAGGGAGAGTAAAATAAATAAAATAGGTGACGGGGAGGAGAGAGAAAAGAAAAAAAGGAGAGGAAGGGGAGAGTGTGTCTGTGTGTAAAAAAGAGGAGAGAAGAAAAATGTGGAGAGAGAGGGGGAGAGAACGAGAGAGAGAGAGAGAGAGAGAGAGAGAGAGAGAGAGAGAGAGAGAGAGAGAGAAGAAAAAAGGGAGATATAATGAGGATGAAAGAGAGAGAAAAAAGGAAAGAGAAAATAAAATAAAAAAGTGGAGAAAGAGATAGAGAGAAGGAAAAGAGAAGAGAGAGAGAGGGGTAAGAGAGGAGAGAAGAAAAAAAAAGAGAGAGGGGGAAAGAGACACAATTAGAAAGAGAGAAAGAGGGAGAGTCAAGAAAAAAGATAGGAGGGGGAGAGAGAGAGAGAGAGAGAGAGAGAGAGAGAGAGAGAGAGAGAGGGAGCGAGAGAGAGGAGAGAGAAGAGAGAGAGAGAGGTGAAAAAAGAGGAGAGAAAAGAAAAATGGAGACGAGAGAGGACAAAGGAAGAAGCAAGGGAATGAAAGCTACTTGTTAGGGGCATAAATCCCTAGGCCTTGAATTCCATTTATGACCTTAGTCTCTTACTTTCATATAAGGATATAATGGTTTGAGATCAGCCTATGTGATTGTGCCTTTAAATGTCATAGATAGGATACCTATATTTTAGGCGTTGATTCTAATAGTTATACTTTCTTGAAAAGAGTTGCATGATTTCAATTTACAAAGAGAGTCAGCGCCAAGTCTTCATGGTCACTGCAGGTTATTCTCAAAGTTTTTGTCATGCTCTTTAAGTATTTGAATCTTTGTTTATGTATTCTGGAACCATAAATGATTTTTGGTTATGGGGGCTGAAGTTTATGCAGAGAATATGTCTATGTCTGTGTTCTTCATACTAGTGCCATGGTGTGTTTATGTATTCTTTGATTTCTTCTTGCAAATGCCCAAAACACTTTGGTGATCCCTGCCAGATTCAATTAATCTCTTGATTTAGGTGCAGATCTAGAATTAATCTCTGGGAAATTCGGTGGCAAGATCAGGCGGCGGCAAGAATGCTGATGGCATTGGCAATGTATTAGATGCCTCCTACGGACAACATTTATGTCAGAATATTATCCTTATTTATCCAATCACATTCTTACCAGGAGTAGATCACGAGAATTAAGGGAGGCATTGGCATAGCCACAGCAACATGAAGATTTTTGTGATGATGTAGAGGCAGTTGCAGCATTAGGCAAGCTGGATGAAGAACATGATGTACCTGATAGTAAGGAGATTAGGATGTGGGTCCCTTTAGGGGGTACAACAACTATTTATAATTCTCATGCTGGTTCTGAAGCGTCTTTTCCAACTCGTTCAACTCCTTCAATCTCACCTAATGTCTTAGACAATGAGGAGCCATTACTCCCACCAGATAAGGAAACTTCTCCTCAGCAGGCACTGGAGAGGCTGTAGCATATAGTGCTTGGGAGATTAGTTTTATTGAGAAGTACAACATTTCAAGTTAAGAAGTCTTTAAAATTTAATCCATTACCATCATTGCAAAGACCTCATAAGCCAAACATAATGAATCCCAATTAGCTTGTCAACCCAAAGGTCAGAGTTTCTAAGTTTTCAGGAAAGAAAAAAGAAGACCCTCATTGTCATGTAGCCCAATTTGAAACTAGGTGGACAACAAGTGGGTTTAACCAGATGTATGGTGATCAGGTTAAGAAGCAGCAGTTTGCAACCACATTTCAGGGAAAAGCTATGGATTAGTTTAGTAGTTATGGAATGGGAGATTTCAATACATATGATGCACTGAAATCTGCATTTTTAAGCATGTTTAGGAAGGATAAAACTCCTAGAGACATTTTGAGGAAGATCAAGAAGATTAAGCAAAACAGTATGCTGGTTGAGGATTATGCTTAAAAGTTTAAAAATCTCCTTAATAGGCTGGATGTTGCTGATGTACCATCCATAGAATTGCAGATTATTTACTTTATCAAGGGTCTTAGAAGTCAGGTGAGGAACCCTATAGTCAATTTGGAACTTGGTTAGAATGATACTTTGGATACTATGATTAGAGCTGCTACGAGAGTGGAAAAGAAGTTGGGCACTTCTAGGTCAAAGTCCCGGGAAGATGATGATTCTTCAGATACAAGCTCAAATTCAGTTTAGATTTGGATTTAGGAGCAGAGAGAGATACGAGAGAAGAGGAAAGTGATTTTAGTTCGGATTTAGAGGATGATTTCAATGATTCAGAGGATGAGAATGACTCAAAGAGGAAGAAGTATAAGAAAAAGAAGAAAAAGAAATCCCTTTCAATCAAAAGTGAAGGTCAAAAAACAAAAGATAAAATTAAAGCAAAGGTTGTGGAAAGTAAACTGGACAAGAAGATTAAACAGAAGCTACAAGATTTGGGTCTTTTTGATATTAAGAAGAAAGACAAGTATTGTGATATCTGCCAGAGAAATGGCCATGATACTTGAAATTGCTGGTATAATCCTAATGTCAAGATAGCACAACAGGTTCCAATGATGTAGCCTAGGCTTAGACCTATGCAACCAACTGTAGTTAATTAGATTATGTCTAATATAGTGCCTCAAAGACCTTTTAGGGGACCTAGAAGAATGCAGGCAAGACAACGTTGGGGAAAGTTTCAGGCACGACAACAACCTATACAAATGGGAGCATGCCATTATTGAGGTGGTCAAGGGCATTTTGTTGGAACCCAACTATGAACTTTGGGCAAGGCATAGGATTGAGAGAGGAATGCCAGTAGCAAGATCACGCAATGACGGAAGACCTACAGGAGCACCTCATCCAAAGTAACCACCTACCCTAGTTGCAACAGTTCTCATAGAGCTTTCTGACCAACAAGAGCAAAGGCAGCCTTTGGAAGATTCAAATGTTATTGGTTGTGAGGAAAGGTATCCTAAAATAGTTCCCAAAGGATCAGAAAATGGGTCAAGAATATCAAATGCTGTAAGTTTGCATGTTGAATGTGATTGTTCTAATCCCATTCAAGTGGAAGAATGTCTTGATGAAGCATTGGTACTAGCAGTCACTAGGAGTCATGTAGGCCCAAAGTTGAACTGGCGAGAACAAGAGAAGACAAGGAAAAAAGCCATAAGGCAAGTTAAAAAGTTTCAGAAGCTTGCTGAAAAGTCTCAATTGGAGCAGTTGGATGATAGTAGAGGTTCTGGAATGCAGTCTCCTAAACTACAAAAACAGTTTCTTGAACTATAGTAGTAGTGCCCTGAATATCATGAACAATTTTCCAAAGGCTTAGTTTTTGAAAAGTCACAGCAAGGTGGCTCTGAGGATTTATTTCATGCTTTAACAAAGTGTTCCTTGGACGTAACCCTAGAACAAATCTTGGATTTAATTCATGGTTTTAAGGAAAAGCTATTGTTGAAGCTCAAACACAAACATAAGGAGGTGTTTAATAGTACAGTAGTGTAGGATCAAGAATTTCCTGATTGTCAAGCAGTTATTCCAATTCAACAAGAGGTGGTGGACTATCAAGTTCCTACAATTCAAATGGAATATTCTGAAAGGAATCTTGAAGATGTATTGATGGATGGTGGTTTGGAAGTGAATATACTACCTAAGCATGCATATTTGGCAACAAAGCAAGAGAAATTGCTACTAGCTCCATTTCATGTTAGGATGGCAGATCATAGAAGACTACAACCTTTGGGTATTCTACGGAATCAATTGATCAAAATTGTAGGCTTGAAGTTCAAAGTAAGCTTTGTGGTTCTAAGAATGGTAGAAATAGGAGATTCTTACAAGATGCTTTTGGGTAGACCTTGGTTTAAGTTGGCTAAGTTGAAATAGGATTGGGGAAATGATTATGTTTATATTCCTAGGGACATTAAGGAGGTTAGGCTATCTGCAGTGAATAAAGTTATGTTAAAAAGTTTAGCGAGACTTGTAGTGGCTCAGACCATTAATTTGGTGGATGAAGTGGAAGATGATGAGGAGGAATTATTTTTTGCAAGCAAATCCTTTTGTAGTCCTAGTTTTTGAGATTGATGTTGATGGTATTATTCAAGGATATCAAGAGTTTCCTGGTGAAGGAAATGCAAGTTTGGAGCAACAAACTATTTATTCTATAGTCTCAAATCTATCTGGATAGCAATCTGTAACCGTTCCTGAAGAGCAGAATCAACCTAATGTTTAGGAGAGGCTAGGAGCTGGTTAGGGAAAAGTGATTTAGGACCCAGGAAGTAGTTCTCCTGAAAACAAATGCAACATTGGATCTGAAAATTAGCAATTCATAGAGGATCAGCAAAAGGATGATCCTGATATATAGGAAGAGGAAGGGCAGAAAGCTATTCTTCAAGCTGAATAGAGGTACGAGCATACCATGAGAAGATTTGTAAGGGTAGTTGAAGATGAGGTGCAGGAAGTTAATTTGAATGAACAAGGGAAGGAAAACCTATCAAAATGAGCATTTATGTAGATGAGGTATTCAAATTGGACCTTATCAATTAATGCCAGGAATTTCAGGATATTTTTGCTTGGGATTATACAAACATGAAAGGGTTTGATCTAGTAGTGTGTCAGCATAGAATCAACTTGAAGAAGGATGCTAAACCGATTATTCAAAAGTGGTATCGAATGAATCCTAACTATGCTAAGTAGGTTAAGGAGGAAATTGATAAGTTGTTGAGAGTTAGATTCATTAAACCAGTTAATGAGGTGACTTGGTTGTCCCCCATTATTGTTGTACCTAAGAAGAATGGCAAGATTAGAGTTTGTGTGGATTATAGGAAGTTGAATGCAGCTACAACTATTGATCCCTTCCCATTACCTTTTACTGATTCCTTGCTTGACGATGTAGCAGGACATGAAATGTATAGTTTTTTGGATGGATTTTCAGGTTATAGTTAGATCAGAATGCATCCTGATGATATGGATAAAACTGCTTTTATCACTGAATGGGGAGCTTATGTCACTACAGTGATGAATTTTGGCTTGAAGAATGGTCCTCCTGAATTCCAAGGAGCTACTCATAAAACTTTTGAGCCTTATCTGACAACTTTTATGATGGTCTTTATTGATGATTTTTGTGTGTTTGGCCTAAAAAGTGATCATTTGAAGCACCTTTGACAATGTTTTGAAAGATGTAGGAAATTTTGTATGTCTTTGAATCCTTTTAAATCTATTTTTGTTGCAAAGCGGGGAGTACTTCTAGGGTATATTCTTCAAAAAGCAAAAGCTCCAACTAATGTGTAGGAAGTTATGAGATTTGTGGGCCAAGTGAAATGGCATAGTAAATAATTGAGATATTTGTCTCATATTTGTTTTCCTCTTACTACATTGACCAGGAAGGGTATGCAATTTAGTTGGAGGTCTGATAAGGACAAGGCTTTTAATGTTCTCAAAAAGATGCTTGTAGTGGCTCCAATATTGCAACCTTCAATATGGAATTTACCTTTTCATGTATTTGTGGATGCTTCTGACATTGCGATGGGAGCAGTGCTTATGCAAGATAAAGTATCAGGCTGGTTTAGACCAATTTACTATGCTAGCAAGAGATTGAGTGATGTTGAACAGAATTACTCAGTTATGGAAAGAGAAGCACTTGGTATGGTTTTTTCTTTGCAAAAATTTCAGCATTATTTGTTGGGGAACCAAGTGATTTTTCATGTGGATCATCAGGCATTGTTGTTCTTGATTAACAAACCTCTATTAACTATATGGAAGGTTAGCTAGATGGATGTTGCTGTTACAAGAGTTTGATTTTAAGTTTACTCGTACTCCTAGTGGCAAAGAGCATGTAGTGGTAGATTATTTGAGTAGACTAGATAATGATGATCCTGAAGTTGGGGTTCCTGATCAGCTTCCAAATGCTGAATTATTTGAAGTACAGGTCTCGATTAGTTGTTGCGTTTCTTGAAGGAAGGAGTTATGCCCGCATACCTTACTGCATATCAAAGAAGAAGATTGGCATTAAAAAGTCGATCATTTCAGGTTATTATGAATGTTTTGTATAAAACAGGAGTAGATAATGTTATGAGAAGATGTGTCCCTGAATATGAGCAGCCAGCAGTTCAGCACGAAGCCCATTCCAAACTATCCAAGTGGTCATTTTTCAAGGGAAATAACATGCATGAAAATATTGCAGGCAGGCTTATGGTGGCCTACTGTGTTGAAGGATGCTCATCAGTATGCTAAAGACAATGTTTGAAAGAAGGTCAGCCTGTTGACAAGGATAGAATGCAAAATCATCTTGTCTTACCACTCGAGCCTTTTCAAAAGTGGGAAATTGATTTTGTGGGGCCGATTAAGCTAGTAGCTAAGAGAACTGGTAATATATATATTTTGGTTTGTACAGATTACTATACTAAATGGGTGAAAGCTCAAGCATTGAAGGATAATAAAGCTGTTAGTGCGGTCAAATTTTTTTATTCTAACATTATGACTAGGTTTGGTTGTCCTATTGAGTTGATAAGTATTCGGGGAAAACATTTTTTGAATCAAATAATCAAGGAATTGACTATCAGGCACATGATTTTGCATTAGAAGTCTATTCCTTATCATCCTCAGGCTAATGGTCAAGCTGAAAGTTCAAATAAGATTTTACTCCGCAGCTTGAAGAAGATTGGTTAGGATAAGAGGGATGATTGGGATGCAAAACTTGATTCAACATTGTGGGCTTTTAGGATAGCATACAAGGTGTATGTTATGAAATGCATTGATACTAATTGCAGAATGTATCTTTGGTGGTTTGTGGAGAAGTTCATGCTATTATTAAGATTGATTCCATAGCTCGGGAGACTTATGGCTTAATTTATTATGCTAAGAATGTGGATATTCCGAATTGGGCTGGGGTTTTGTATGATAGGTTAATGGCAGAGATCAAAGTGTTGAAGACTAAGAAGGTTTTTCATAAATCCTGAATGGGTTGTTTCTTGGCAGCCCTGAATGAGTATGCTTTTAGGTGATATCTTGGTTTGACTATGGAGTCCTTATTGACTTGGACAAACAATTCTATGTCTTGAAATGCAGGGCATGTTGATGGTGTGATAATGGATACTTGTAATGGGAAAGATAGTACTGATACTTTTGATCTTTTTGGTGGTGATGAAGAGTGATTAGCTCTTCACAAAGATTTGTTGCAGGCAGGTTATCAAAAGCCTTATGCAAGATAGGTTGTCATGGATTTTGTAAAGGATCATGGGAAGTCAATGTATGATGAGAAGATGGAGCATTAGGGAAAAGATAGGTAAATTTTGGTTGAGGGGTAAATGCAATATGGATGAGCAGGCAAAATAGGTGATGGCCGATGCTTCTGATACTGTTAAAAAGGCTTTACATGAAGACTTTGAGTTTGTGCATGTACCTCCTACTCCTTTCGTCTTGGGTGACATAGATATTGATGTTTCTTGGCTTACTAGTATGTTTGATGTCATAAGGATGATGCAAAAAATCATGGTTTATGTGGGACAGCATGACCGAGATCATTTGCATATTGCAGCACAAGTTTTAAGTGTCTAGCATTAGCTAAATGTCGAGAGGATGAGGGCTGAGGATTTTGGATCATCAATTGAAGCAAAAGGTAGTAGATTATGATGCTCTGTTTGCCAAACATCACGAGCAGGTGTTAGCATTGTAGCAGCAAATAGAGCATAACAAAATTCCAGTCAATGTCTTTGAAAAATGGAGTGAAGAATTGAAATCTTAGTGTTTGGATAGTATGCAGAATTTCATGGATATGTATGTACAGTTACAAGTTGATCATAAACTTTTACAGGACAGGTTTGCTCCTTTGAAAATGGTTGAGCAGCAAAGTCTTCAAATTTTGAATGTGGATGTAGATGGGGCAATAATGCTTAAATCAAAGTATGAAGAACTTCATGATGCTTTGCTTTTGGAAGTAAAATAGTAATGGCAGAAGATTGTCCAAACTTTGGACGCATTGGTTTCTCGACCATATGCCATGTTTAAGGATGCGTTTATGGTAAAATAGTCGGTTGAGGTTCATAAGGATGCACGATTACATGAGAAGGTGTCTATGCTTCAAGAAAAATGTCATGATTTGGAATGTAGACTGCAAGAGACTTTGGAATCTAAAAGACATAGTGAGGAGTACCTTGCTACTTTATTGTAGGAGAAGCATTTTCATGCCGGTGACAGTAGTGATGTGGCGCAGGAGGTTGTGCATGAAGCGCATGAGGAATTCTAGGAGATTACAGGAGTTGTACCTGCTGGACATGATGATCCATCTTCTGGAATGCAGATGTCCTCCTGCAGGGATATCATTGTTTATGTCCTGATTACTTTCTAGTTGGTCATAGTGTTATGTTGTTACTTCTTTTTTGAGTTTGTACTTCATTCATATTTTTGATTGCCTTTAGAACTGCTTATGCAATTGCACAAGAGGATTATGAGTATCTCAAAGGAACTCTACTCATGATAGCTCGATAAGGCTTTTTTAGGGGTGCAAGGCCTTTGGCAGGGTATAAGTATGTTCTTTATGTCATTCGGTCTCTTACTCTATGCTTGTGGGTTCAGGTCATGCCTGTGCCAGTCATCCACCATGCCAGGTGTTAGGGGCATCAATCCCTAGGTCTTGAATTCCATTCATGACCTTAGTCTCTGACTGTCATATAAGGATTTAATGGTTTGAGATCAGCCTATGTGATTGTGCCTTTAAATGTCATAGGACAGGATGCCTGTATTTCACGCGATGATTCTGATATATAGGTAGTTGTATTTTCTTAAAAAGAGTCACATGATTTCAATATACAAAGAGAGTCAGCGCCAAGTCTTCATGGTTGCTGCAGGTTGTTCTCAACATTTTTGTCATGCTCTTTAAGTATTTGAATCTCTGTTTATGTATTCTGGAACCATAAATGATTTCTGGTTATGGGGGTTGAAGTTTATGCAGAGAATATGACTATGTCTATGTTCTTCATACTAGTGCCATGGTGTGTTTATGTATTCTTCGCTTCCTTCTTGCAAATGCCCAAAACACTACCATGAGTATCATCATCTACAATGCATGATTAGTGCATGCACCAGGAGCTTTGTGGGCATAGGGAGACAAGAAAGCGCTCACAAGTAGTGCAAATTGTGGCTTGCCCTCAACCCCCCACTAGTGTAACTAATATTAGCCCCAACTTAACCATCATTGGAACATGCTCGTAGCCATCATTCTAGTTGTTTCTATCGGTCAACCTCACAACATATTACTTCATTTGCAAAGACTTAGGGAGATGGAGAGGCGCATCTAAGAGATAGAAAGGTCTCTCAATCGGCAATACAATTTGTTGCACAAGACCATGGCCATGCCCTAGTGTGTTGATGCATGCAATATTTTTATTTTGCCTTTGAAGAAAATATATGGTATTTGGTTATTCGTATTATTTGGCAACATTGTCTCTCTTTTGGGCCACCGAAAAGCAAGGCTAAGGCTATGATATCTTCGGTATTCTCCCCACCTATGAAAAACGTGAGCACATGAAAGAAAGGGGTAAACACAAATAACTCCAAAAATAACAAATACTTAAGATAACAAAATAACAATAAAATCAACAAATAACATTTACTCTAAACTAACAGATAAAACTATTAGCTTTAAAAAAATTAGACTAACAAGTAAGTTTTAAAAAATAAATTTTGCATTGACAATTAAGTTTATGTAACTTGAGATCAAACTACCAAATTAAATAGACCAACACAATTAACATGAAAAACTAAATAAAATAATAAAGTTGATATAAACCTACACACCAAGTTCACAATTCCCGCATTAACTTTTTGAATAAAGTCTTGTTACAACACCATTCTCATTTGTAGCCCCATATCCCTCTTCTTGCTCACTATTCTCCACCTAGATGTGGTCTCTTCATTTATGGGCGGATATTTTTGGTTCGAAGGCTTCACCTCTTGCCTCTTCCCATTGTTTAATTGCCTTTAATAGTCTTTCTTTTGTCTGTGCCCCCTCTTTCTCATTTCCCCTTCAACTACTCAAATTGGAGGGCTTGGTTGTTCAGCACTTCTTCCAATTGGACTACAGTCTTCAAGGTTTCCTCTTGTTGTGCCTCTGGTCTTTCTTTGTTTTCCTTTTCGTGTTGGTACAAACATGACAGATCCTCATGCTTATCACTTTCAATGCCCTTCTTCATCATGGTGGCCATTTCTAGTTTGAGATTCTGTGAGTCCTTAGTATATTGTCTTTGGAGAACCACATAGGCGTCCTTTTCTTTCTCCAAGGTTAGTATCACTTGCTTTATTTCCTCCTCCTTTGGATTCCTTTGCTCCCTCAGGGTTTTGAGTAGGTCATCAAAATATTGAGTCAGCCCTTGAGTGAGGAGGAGCACGTGGGTGGATGTGCCTTCTATTCTTGGTAGCTTCTCCACTCTTTTTTTTAGCTTTGCCTCTTGAGTCGCCAACAACTTTGACCTTGTAAGTGTTGTTTCTTTTGTCTTTCTCCATGGCATGGCTATAAACATTGATGGAACCATTCCTCCCATGTTAGTTGGCTGCCTCCCTCCATTGATGTCTCATTTGTACATAATTATGTAAAACACAACACATGGAAACAACCTTTGGGGCAAATGGCAATGATACATTCAATTCCCTTGAAATGCTCCATGTGTTTTTCAAAATCCCAAATGCATTTTCTACCTTCAATCTACTTGTCAAACATGTTTCTTAAACACCCCAAGTGGCACCCTCCTTTCGATTAAATGCTTTGACCAAAAACTAGTGGGTGCATATAGTGAGTCCCTTACAAGATATGTTTTGATTTTGTACCCGTGTATGTGTACAGTTTGTTTGCTAAGCACCTCATAAGACTTCATTTGTTGAAAGACTTTTGAGCCCTTGAAGTTAGCGTAGTCATGTGTGCCAGCAAAAGCATCACACACTATGTTCCAAAACAACATCCTTGAGCAAACCACTCTTTGTAGTAATAAGGAGTAGAACCCATCTCTACAAATGTATTGTGCTCGAAAGTATCTATATTTGGTTTTTGTTTTTTTCTTTTGGGCAACCATATGTGTGTTACATCAATGGCTTCCCACATGTTTGGGAAACAAGTTAGCTCCTCAAACTTGGCCATCATGATCCACAAACATTTTCTAGTTGGAATATTAGTCCCTATCAAACATATATGGAGTCCACAATATGTTGACAACTAGCTCAATACATTTCCTAATTATTGAGTTGCATATGCAAAAACGCTAGTTCATAGTCCTAGTAGACAATCTTATAATGAGACACCACATAATACATGCCAAAGCTAGATTTGCTTGTATGGATTCCCTAACAAGAGCCTTCTTATTTGAACATGGCAAGTATGGTTCAATTCAAGATTTGAGCTCGTGAAATGCATCAGAAAACACATGAGAATCAGTCATATATCAATGCTAGGTCTCTAACCTTGGATTGGACCATATTTGGGAGTGAATGTCATTCCAAACGATGACATGCCTTTTGCGGAGAGCACTTCCATAAGCATGGGGAATACTTTATAACCTCCTCCTCTACCAACACAAACAACATCACCTATCCTTCTACTATGTGTGTTTCCATATATGTTAGTGTATTACCTTCTATCAAGAAAGAAGTCTCACAATGTCCAATTGCATCCTCATGTACATCTCTATATGCTGTGTCTTTGATGCTAGGAGGCATATTCCATGGTGGATTCCGTGAGGTTTTGTGGTGGATTCCATAAAATTATATTTGTTGCCGGGGCTCATACACAAGGTGGATTCCTTGTGCGAAAAGTCGATGGGGACGCCTGTCTTTTCGAGCGTCTTGTTAATTCAATGTGCAAGTGGGTGATTCCATAGCGGGCGATTCCGTAAAATACATATTTAAATTAATGGATGTTTATGAGTTTAGAGTGCGCACTCGTAATAAATTAAGGTTAGGATTAAGTTCTAATTGATTTATTTATTTTGTAGCTGAAGACTGCTAGGTATTCACTTTTGTCGATTTAATTTTATTATTTTCTAACAATTGTGAATGCTTCAGTTGATGTGTAGAGCAGGCAACGATGGAGTTGGGAAGCATTGGGCGATAGCATGTATTCAAGTTATTTTGGAAGAAATTATCATTTTTGATGGGCGCACATCTTAGGCATGGCACCAATATTTATTTTGACGCACTTATTTATTAAAGCACATGATATTTATTTATTGTTTTATATACTCATGGGTACACTATTTAAATATTTATTATTGAACATTGTATTTGGGCACAACCCGACTCTTTGGACGCCCAATTGCTTTAATTCTTTAGTGGGACAAAAGCAAACACAAAAGCTAAAGCGTACTAATTATAAATTGGGCTATTTTTTGAGCTTAGAGATTAATAATATATCAAATACATGCTTTATGGAGCACTCACACAAGGCATGGGGGGAGATTATACCCAATTGGTTGTTAGCTTCACATGTCGTGCAAGATTTCTCTCTTGTTTTTTGTGCAAAAGTAGAGTTCTTTTGTTCTTGGGGACCTTCTGGCGCTCGCTACGCAAGCATACATCATCCGATCTGTGCACTAGTGGTATCAGAGCGAAGCTGAGATCGAGGGCTTCCAATCGCTTACCATCTCGTGCGAAGGTGGAGCTCTTGAAATGATCAAGCTCTACAGTCAGTCTCATGGCAATCCGTCAATACCAATGTGTTCCTGGCAGTGAAGAACCCCCTGCTACGTTGTTGGATCGCGAAGGACTGGCCTCTACGAGTGGAGAACCACTCAGGAAGCTCCTTTGCAAGTCTTATTCTTCTCAGAAAGAACATGCAAGAATTTTAACCAAGTTAGAGTTTAAGAAGGTTAACAAAGCTTAGGAGAAGCTTTAGCCCCATGAAATTTGATTATCGGCGAACGGTAGTATACACTGAAGGTTGCCGTCGTCACCAAAAAGCTGCCGTCGTCCTGTTCACGAGGTCATGTTTTTTTTAATTGGAGATTAAACTTACTAAAGCTTCAAGTCTACTGAGTTACAAAGGTTAAATTCTCAAGATTCAACCTCTCCCATAGTGACTATTCGTATGTCCTGAACGGGTTTTGACTTCCATCGAAGCCCCTGTTCACACTTGTGGACTGACAAATTTCAATTTCAGCAAGCAGATTGCTATCCGCAGTCTGCACGCATGAATTATCTTATTGGAAGACAATTTTGATATCAAATTCAGCATCCGCAAAGAAGAAATACCACAAAAAGCCATTAAAAAAAGAAGAAGCCTTGTAAACCCAACTTTGAGCTACACTCATCCCGTTAATAAGATTTCGAGTGTATGAGGTTCTTTTGGAATTTTGCAGGATGTCCGATCAAACCATGGAAGATTTTATGGCTAAAGGTGATCTACCAGAACCAACGATGAAGTATAAACTGGATTTGATTATGATGCAACTTCAAGATGAATGAAGAGCACGTCAAACTTTGCAAGCTCAATTGGCCAATCTGCAACGATCTACCGTCGACCAAGATGGACCGCAATCTGAAGATCTTATATGATGTACGATCGATGCGATACTTGAAGCAGAATCTATTCGAAAAGAAACAAAGATAAGTAAAATCAATTTCAAATTTCGTACTTTCAATGGATCACGCAATGGAAAGACTGTACTTACTTTTATTAGTCAATTTGATGATTATTTCCATGAAGAACAGTATGCTGAGAAAGACAAAATTAAGTGTGTCACTAATCATCTAGTGGACAGAGCATCCCTATGGTGGATTGTTGTCCGCAATAGCATTGATTGTCCTACTACTTGGGAGACGTTCTAAAAGAAAATTTTATAGAATTTCCTTCCACCCCAATTCCATGAAAAAGCAATCAAACAATGGGATCTTCTGCAAAACAGAGGGATTGTGAGCTTATTTCACAATATACTGAGCACTTTTGGAATGCTTTATTGCAACTACGAATGCTTGAAGATGTACCTGAGGCAACCCATAAACACAAGTTTATGTCTAGCTTACTTGGACATTTCTATGCGGAGGTGAACATGTTCAAGCCAACGACTTTCAAAGATGCAATTTCCTTGGCCCATGACACTGAAGACAAAATTATAGGACGAGAGAAGCGGCCACAACAATTTCAAACTAATAGTAACTTTGGTTCAAAACAATTCAATTCAAAATTTTGAAGATTTAATCAAAGCCATTTCCTTTCATCTTCATTCCATAAATCTTGGACACGACCTCCTGCTTTACCATCAAACACAAGTCCAAATCCTAAGCCATCTTTCCAGCCGAATTCCAACATTCCTAAACTTCCAGCTATTACCAATAATGTATCTAAAGCCAAACCCATAGTTTGTTACAAATGTCATCAACCTGGACATCTAGCAGCGAATTGTCAATCCAAAAAGCCAACTGTACATATAAATTATTTGGGAGTGATAGAAGATGAAGAACATAAAGAAATGCCAAATTTTACGGAAGACAATGACGATATAGGTATTACTTCAGATACTTTACCATGTATACCAAATCCCCATTCTTTATTAACGAAAAAGACTGTTTTACATGATGATGGGAGCACACACGACTTTATCTCTGCAAAATTGATCAAAGAATTGAATTTACATACTGTTTCTACTCATTATCGCATCAAGGCTGCATTCTTAGGTACTAGATACAATGGAACACAAGAAGTGCATGACTTAGAAATTAAAATTGGTGACTATGTTGAACGTAGAAATTTCTTAGTTGTGCCTTTACAATCTAGTGACATTATCTTAGGAATGCCTTGGTGTCATCAGTACAATCCCGATATAGATTATTCCACTCATTCAATGAAGATTCATTCTAATGGGAAACAAATCACATTGCATGGTATGCACACTTTCGATAATTTTCCATTGCTTAGTCATACACAGGCTAAACGTGTATTACGAAAAGGTAGCAAATCCTACTTAATATGTGTGAATGAAATTGAAGCTAAAGAAAATCAGATGCATCCTAGGCACGCACAATTTCTTTCACAATTTCAAGATTGTTTTGCTGCTGACTTACCACCTGGCTTACCACCTATACGTCTCGAAGATCACAAAATAGACCTAATTCCTGGATCACAACCACCATGTAAAGCACCGTATAGAAATAACCAAATTGAACAAAAAGAAATTCAAGTCCAAGTTGAAGAATTGTTAACCTGAGGACTCATTAGACCTAGTAATTCTCCATTTGGTGCACCTGTTCTATTAGTAAAGAAAAAAAGAAATACCTATAGGATGTGCATTGATTATCGTGCCCTAAATAAGATCACTATTAAAAATAGATATCCGATCCCTAGGGTAGATGATCTTATGGACAAACTATAAGGATCTGCAATATTTAGCAAGATAGATCTTAAATCTGGATACCATCAAGTACGATTGGACACATCTGATATTTTCAAAACTGCATTTAGAACACAAATTGGACACTATGAATTCCTTGTTATGCCTTTTGGTTTAACTAATGCACCAGCTACATTCAGTCGTATGATGAATCGTATATTTTGGAAGCATCAGCATTGTGTCATTGTTTTCTTTGATGACATATTGGTTTTCAGTAAGAATGAGAACGAGCATTATGAACATCTACCCTTGGTTTTCAAATTATTGAAAGAGAATCAATTATATGCTAATCCTGAAAAGAGTGAATTTTTCCAAACACAAATTGAATACCTAAGACATATTGTTGCATCTGAAGGTATTAAAGTTGACCCTAAAAAGATAGAAGCAATTTTGAATTGGCCCATACCTAAAAATGTGCACGCATTACGTTCTTTCTTAGGTTTTATCAGCTTTTACAAAAAATTTGGGAGAAATTTTTCATTGCTTACACTACCTTTGACAAAATTATTAAAGAAAGGTATTATGTATCATTGGTCCGACAATCAACAAAAGTCCTTTGATTTACTAAAACATGCTTTAACTCATGCTCCTAGTGTTGCAATTACCTGACTTCAATAGACCATTTTTCCTCGTGGTCACTGATGCTAGTGGATCTGAAATAGGAGCAGTCCTTATGCAAGATTCCCATCCCATAGCCTACTCTAGTTGCAAACTTAAACCCTCTGAACTTAAGTATTCTACTTATGATAAGGAATTGCGAGCTGTAGTACAAGCTTTACGTCAATGGAAACACTATTTAATGGGATCTGAATTCATGATCAAAACTGACCAACAAAGCATTAAATATCTCCTTAGTCAACCCCAAATATCTGACCGACACATTAAATGGGCTGCTTTCATTCAAAGTTTTCATCCACTTATCCAATACCAACCCGGAAAAGAGAATGTTGTTGCCGATGCTTTAAGTAGAAGACCGACTATTCATAATATCTATGTGATATCTTTTGACTCTCTTCTCCCTATGAAAGATACCTACGACCAAGACCCTAGTTTTCAAGCTGATTGGAATAAATTAGTTGCAAATAACTGGATTCCCATTGATTCGTTGTCTTACGCTGATGGATTTATGTTCTATGAAAAAAGATTATGTGTAACTGTTCCATTTCGATCATTTGTTTTGCATAAAATTCATTGTTCCCCATACCAAGGCCATAGAGGAATTATTTCTACTTTGCGAACACTGATTGAAGATTTTTATTGGCCACACATGGAATATGATGTATCTAACTTTATATTTGAATGTTTAATTTGTCAAAGAGTTAAACGACACCATGGTAAATAATATGGTTTATTAATGCCTTTACAAAATTTAGAACGACCATGGGAACAGTTCTCAATGGATTTTATCACTAGTTTGCCTAATACTAAAGCTAATCATGACATGATTTGGACTATTGTCGATAGGTTTAGCAAACAAGCATATTTCATTCAATGCAAGAAAACATTAACTACATCTCAAGCTGCTCAATTGTTTTTTAAAATTGTTTTCACTATTCATGGTTTGCCAAAAGTTATTATTTCTGACCGTGATTCTAGATTCTGCAATAATTTTTGGATTACTTTGTTTGCTAATTTAGAAACAAAGATTGATTTTTCATCTGCATTTCATCCTGAAACAAATGGGCAAACAGAAGCTACTAACAGTACTATTTTAGATCTTTTGCATGCATACACAATTTCAAAACCACAAACATGGGATACACATTTACATTTACTTCAGTTTGCATATAATAACACACCACATACAGCTACACAGAAAGCACCATTTGAACTTATTTATGGATATAGATTACCTACACCTGCCACCTCATTATCAAACAAAGTTCAAGCTGCTGATAATATTGCTAATATGCATGCTACTATTTTTGATGAAGTTAAAGATATGATTGCGAAAGCCCAGCAATCATATACAAAACAAGCTAACAAGAAAATAAAAGCTATGAGTTTCAACGTTGATGATTATGTTTGGTTATGTATTGAAAAGCGAGGATTACAAAGTGTTGACAAACACCCTATTGTAAAGTTAGCTCCTAGATTTTATGGACCTTTCAAGATTATTCACAAAATCAATGACAATGCATTCAAACTAGAATTACCACAACACTGGAAAATCCACAACACTTTTCATATTAGTTTATTACGACCTTTTAGAGGCCAATTACTTGTACATCCTGTCTATGAAAACCCTTCTTTGCTAGAAGAAGAAACTGAAATCCTTGAACCTGAAACTATTCTAGATACTGACTTTATGACCACTAGAGCTGGCCGTAGATATTCTAAATATTTGGTTAAGATTAAAAATCATCCTATTGAAGAGGCCCAATGGATGCACGCTCAAGACCTAAGTGCTTACCCCTCACCGCTGGCTCCATATTAAGCTAATAGCAATTGAGGAGAATTGCTATCCCACCCTGGGGGTATGATGCCAGGAGGCATATTCCACGATGGATTCCGTGAGGTTTTGCTGTGGATTCCGTAAAATTATATTTGTTACCGGGGCTCATACACAGGTGGATTCCTTGTGTGAAAAGTCGATGGGGACGCCTATCCTTTTCGGGCGTCTTGTTAATTTAATGTGCAAGTGGTGATTCCATAGTGAGTGATTCTGCAAAATACATATTTAAATTAATGGATGTTTATGAGTTTAGAGTGCGCACTCGTAATAAATTAAGGTTAGGATTAAGTTTTAACCGATTTATTTATTTTGTAGCTGAAGTTTGCCAGGTATTCACTTTTGTCGGTTTAATTTTATTATTTTCTAACAATTGTGAATGCTTCAATTGATGTGTAGAGCAAGCAACAGTGGCATTGGGAAGCACTAGGCGATAGCGTGTATTCAAGTTATTTTGGAAGAAATTATCATTTTTTATGGGTGCGCATCTTAGGCGTGGCGCCAATATTTATTTTGGCGTGCTTATTTATTGAAGCACTTGATATTTATTTATTATTTTTTATGCGCACACGATTTAAATATTTATTATTAGACATTGTATTTGGGCACAGCCCGACTCTTTGGGCGCCCAATTGCTTTAATTCTTTAGTGGGACAAAAGGAAACACAAAAGCTAAAGCGTGCTAATTGTAAATTGGGCTATGTTTTTGAGCTTGGAGATTAATAATATATCAAATACATGCTTTGTGGAGCATTCACACAAGGCATGGGGGGAGATTGTACCCAATTGGTCTTTTGTTTCATGTCATGCAAGTTTTCTCTCTTGTTTTTTGTGCAAGAGTAGAGTTCTTTTGTTCTTGGGGACCTTCCGGCGCTCGCTACGCAAGCATACAACATCTGATTTGTGCACCAATCTCTCATCCAATTACATTCAAATTTGCCTTTCTTCATGTAGCTCATGTTGCTCCTCCGCTTCTTCTTTGTGAGCCACCTAAGCTTCACTCATGCTATGCATAGTTCCACACATTCGTTCCATTCCTTACGATATCAAGGCCAACAAGCCTTTCTTGTTGTCTTTCACCTTTTCACTCTTAATTTCCTCAACCGACTAAAATGTGTTGTTATCCTTATCAATGCCCTTTCCTTTGTCTTATTGTTTTTCCAATGTCAGTGGGCACATGTCTTTGTTTACGCTCTCTATGATCACATCCCAATCCTTAAATTGGAAGTTTTCGTTATAGATATATGCCCATCACTCCTCAAAGTGCTTCCACAATACAATGGTCCTTGTATCTCTATAGAGTTGGCCTTTTTTGTTAGTCTTATCATCATCACATTGATTGGTGAAGAGGAAGAAGGCGTATTAACATTTTGGGATGGTGTCACAGGACGAGGTCACTTTTTGCCCCTGTTTTCCACCAATTGTGGGGTTGATGTATTTTTTATCAATTCCAGAGCTAATGGCCTTGTATGAATAGATTATGGAGCATGTGATGTTGGGCATGTTGATTGCTTAGCAGGTGTTGCAGATGATGCTATGACAAGGGTGTTTGTTGTGGATGTTGACACATGTACAAGAAGTGATGACGATAGTGATGGACTTGTGTGAAATGACTATTGTTCGGTGTGTAGCTGCAATGCCCCATGGATGTGAAAGAGAGACTACGAGGTAGAATACGATATTGGCTTGAATGCACAAACTCCATTGTGTCATCCTTGATATAGTAGCTATCAATCCTCCTCGATGTTGGTGCACAACACAAGATGCAGGTGAGGGTATGTCAATGTTCATGCCACCCATTTCCACAAACGAATTGCATGATTATGTTATTAAGACTTTTTGAGAAGCAAACTTCAAATGTTATAGGAAAATATTCCAAGATATAATTTAATCAATCAAAATCAACTCAAAGGAAACATAAAATCAAATACATGAGCATAATATGTCATCCCACTTGCATATTTTTCAAATATACACTTGGATCAATCAAAATGTGCTCAAAGGCAACATAGAATCAAAATACATGAGCACACTATAACTCAGATATGCCACTTTCCATGTGACATTGTAAGCAAGTTACCCTTTGTCATTGTGATCACTTCATTGTGTGAAAGTTTCAAGACATGTAGTTTCCAGTTAGGGTCAAGGAAACACAAATCTCAAAACAAAGCGATATATAAGCAAAAACAATTATTTTTCATATAAGTCCTATTCTAACTTTATATGTGGGTTACAAATACCTACAACCAAAAGACAAATGCTATCACCATTTGTGCACAAATTCTCTCTCTCTCTCTCTCTCTCTCTCTCTCTCTCTCTCACATGAGAGAGAGAGAGAATGCTCTTGAGTAACATAACGAGGTTCATAGTTTCTTTTAGCACATTGCTCTTTTATATGTACATTGCATAATAGGTATCATGAAGCATGAATTGAGATTGATATCCTATTAATGCGATTACAAGCATTTTGAAATCGTAGAAGGATCATTATCGAGTTGAGTACGTGAATTGATACATAGAATAAATTGAGATGAACATCATTAATTTGCAACCATGAATTTGCACATAGAATAAATCATCCATTGCATGAATTAAGACCAAAATTATGAATGACTTCAATATACAAATTGAGATTATGGTCAAAGAACTGTGAAGGCACTCAATGTTGAGTCACAAACGAGGCATAATCAAGTCAAGATGCCGAGTAATGTATGATTGAGGTTGAGATTCAACTTGAGACATTACGAGTACATGCAAAACAAGAAGACAAATAAAACTACACACATTGATATCAATAGCATGCAGTATTGAAACAACAACTATATGATGCACAATTGTATTGATGGCATGCAATATTAAAATAGATGTAAATGTATGTGTTCAATTGACTATAAAAACTCACTAGTGTAGCATAATATCATGCATAATATGAATTATGCAAAATGTTCTGAAATGCAACATGTGCAACAATTCTTTAAACTATGCAATATGTTTTGAAATGCAACATGTGCAACAATTTGCTGAAATATTTACTTTTTTGTAAATTTGTTTGCTTCCATGATGCGAAGTAGAAAAAGAACATGACAAAGAAAGTTGTTGTAGGTTTGATAGAGAAATGTAATGGAAAATATTATAGGTCTTCTTCCATGATGCAAATTAGAAGAACATGATAGAGAAAATTATTGCAGGTTTGATAGAGAAAATTATTGCAAGAAATGAACTAGATATATTAGCTATGCAATAAATTGGAAAACATAATAAAATAATTATCAAAGAAAAGGAATAGCACATGTAATCCATTACCTTTTTGTCTTTATGCAAGTTGATTATTGATTTCAAAGAGGTAGGTCAATTTCGCTTGTAGATGTTTGTGGGATGGCAAGGACGCGCAACATCGACATTTAGATTGATTACATGCAAGGTAAAACTAGGGTTTCATAAGGCTCTATGTAGCAACTGCTATCACTAAGGGTTTCATAAGGCTTTATGTAGCAGCTGCGATCACCAAGGGTTTCCTCCATATCACAGAGATTGCACCAAATTTGGGGAAGGTTCAACTTTGTCATGCCAATTGGCAGAACCCAAGGTTGAATTCCAATGGTACCCTTGATGCAGCGAGCTTCGTGGAAATCATGGCCACCTAGATAGAGAGCCTATTTTTTTTGTAGCAATCTTGACTATTGGTGCTCATGTGTTAGGGGAGAGAGAGAGAGAGAGAGAGAGAGAGAGAGAGAGAGAGAGAGAGAGAGAGAGAGAGAGAGAGAGAGAGAGAGAGAGAGAGAGAGAGAGAGAGAGAGAGAGAGAGAGAGAGTGTGTGTGTGTGTGTGTGTGTGTGAGCTTAATGATGAGTAGCGTGATCCTTTGGCATGTGGCCATTAATGGTGGAGAGATATGGTGCATGAGTGGTTGCTATAGAGAAAGATAGGAGCACAACAAAAAAAAAGTGGTGATTATTTCCCCCTCTAAGCTTCTAGTTTTTTTTAAAAAAATGTAGAGCTTGGCAAGCATCCTATGCATGACAAGTAGGATGGGTAGGATACTGAATTATAAGATTGTATGGAAGTATGGATTATATAACTTATTTGGAAGTAAACGACCAATCGTAATCAAACTATCATATGACTCACTTGGAAATAAAATATCTAATGGAATATTGACAGATGGCATCGACCCATTTGGAAGCAAAAGATCTAATGGGAAATTGAAAGATGACCCCTTTACATTCATGCTACATCTATCATATAACTCATTCAGAAGCAAGAGATCTAATGGGAAACTCATAGATGTGAGTGTATTGGGCCATCTTTACTATTAGTTAACGAGAGGTGGGGGGGTGGGTGCCACATGGCAGCCCCCACCTCCCCCACAAGAAAAAAAGAGAACATGAGGGTGGGTGCCACGCATTTAGCACCCGCCCCCACCCGCAAAAATCGTGCCCGCCCAGGCGTGAAGCGTCGGCCTGAGTCTAGGGGCGGAGTGCCTAGTTTACTTTAACTAGGCGCTTCGCGCCTAGACTGAGCCCGACGTTACGCGCCAGCTTTCTCCCGACGCTTTGCGCCGAAATGTGAAGCATCAATGTTTTAATTTGTTCACACATTCTTCCACTTAGTAATGAATCAAATAGTCTTGCAATTTTCAAACTTCATTATAAAATCTAACAATTCAATACAATAACATTGATTATCTCAACCATAACAATTGGAAAAGATAATTGAAGCAAAAGTGATTTTTAAATATCACTGAAAGAATTCCAACTATAACAACAGGTAAATGGAAAAGAAAGTATATAATGTTTTCAAAAAGATAGCTGTATTGTCGAAAATCAACTATCGAAAAGAAAGCTTTCTCTTCTTATATGAATTATCAACAGTGGATCTAGCATGGGGAACATGTGTGGGCGAAGCTGTGACGCACCCCACCCCAGATTGTGTTGCAACATCTAAAAATGAAAAAAAAAAGACTTTAGAAATAACAATATTAAATTTATAAAGCGAAACATTAATGAAAATGGTGAGTAAGTATTACCTGGGGACGTGATATGATTAGCTCTAACATTAGTAGAGCAATCGGCAGAATTTGGATGAAACTGATGCAAAGTTACAAAACATGATAAATCTTGAAACTCCCATTTACTCCAGTCATTCGGTATGTGTCTAGTGTGGGACCGAGATATGAAGTACTCAACATCTCTTTGTCCAACATAGTAGCATTGGATCCATCCAAAATATAAAATTTCTACATGTAAGTGTTTCCATTAGTAAATCCATCATTGGGTAATCTTTCGATTATCCTAGCCAAAGTTCTATGGATAATATCATCCGTAGCAATAGTTCGCAATGCTTCTTGAAGTCTCATTTGATAAGGAGAGGCACGATAATATTCGAACACTGTTTGGGCCATCTAATAATAAAATTTAGAAAACATAAAAATTAGTAATATTGATCAAATTTGAAAAAAGAAAAAAAAACTTTACAATATTGAAATTAGAAGACCAATTTAGAAGAGAAAAAGAGTTTGTAATGCATATTGTATAAAATAACTTTATACATGATAATTTCTCAAAACTTACTTTTGTATAAATACAAACAAAATTTCATAGAAAATAAGTCAAACATGGTTTTATTCAAGGAATATAATATTTCAAAAGAGCATGAGAGATTAAAACATTTCATTTTTTGTTAAATGAAAAAAGTTAAACTTACTTTTCTTTGAAGATCTTAATACTTAAAAAGAACATGACACAGTAAAATAGTTCATTTCTTGAAAATATCTGATAAAAAAAGAATAAATAAACTTTGATGATATTGCACCAAAAATATTATGCAAATATAATATGAGAAAAAAAACATTACACTTATGATAGAAAGTTCAAATAACTTTTTATAGTAGAAATAATTTAAACACTATGTTCTCATATAGTAAAACAAACATACGTTTAACTCTACATAAAATCATGATTATCTATCCATACATGAGAGATATGATTAAAACATTAAAGTATTAAATCGGAGAAAATAAGTCAAATTTGCTTTTCATCGACGAAGAAGTTAATATTGAAAAAGAGCATAAGAAAGTACAACACTACATTTTATAGATATGTGAACAAAGAAGAAAAAAAGGCTTTGATTGTATTGAAATAAATATATTATGCAAATATAATATGAGAGAACAAAGATTACACTTTTGAAAAAATGGAGGTTACAATACTTTCTGTAAAACTTCTTTATATACAATATTGATGGTACCATTTACCATGTCTTCTTTCTCATGAATCAAGACTTTCAATCTGTCGGGAGACTTTACTCTTGAGAAAGCAACATTGAGTTGACCATGAGTAAAGACTGGGGTTTTTAGATATATCCCCAAACATGATAACGTTTGGCCTTGAGATTTGTTGATTGTCATTGCAAACGCCAAACGGACTGGGAATTGCAAGCATTTCATTGAGAAAGGAAGTTCCAGTGTAGTTGGGATGAAAGTTATCCTCGGGATAAAAACTCTGTCACCAATATTGGTCCGTGTAATTATCTCTGCATCAATGACCTTGTTATTGAAAGCCTTGCATACAGCCTAGTACCATTGCATAAACCTTTAGAAGGATTCAAGTTTCTGAGCAATATTATTGGAGCATTTACTTTGAGCAGCAAGATATGAGGAGGAATACCTCCACCGAGGTCAAGGGAATTTAGATATTCCACAGAATAGAGGAACAAGTTCTCCTCAGTTCTATCCACAGAATTAGCACTGTAGTATTGTTTAACCTCTCCCGGCATCAGCTGCAATGCATGATTGTTTATCATTTCCACATCATTGTTTCGAGGTGCAAGAATGGCACGTTCACTAAAGAACGCTTTGTAATCAATTACACAATTCATTTCACGATAGACAAAATTGATCAAGTCTTGCATCGATCCTCCCTTTAACAACAATGCAGGTGGAATCTGCAATATATTATTAGTATGTGTCAAATCTTTTCCATCTCCAATGTCTTGCAACCATGCAACAAACTGATCCTGATCTGATGCGACCCGCATATTCTGTGTAAGTTTCAAAACATTGAAATATTGCCACAAATTGGAACAACATATAGCAGCACCGACAATATCCTCACGAGTACCCTTTGGTACAACAGGTAATATTTGCCTAAAATCTCCACCTAGTAGAATAACTTTACCACCAAATGGCATATCACACTGCATTATATCCTTTAAAGTTCTATCCAGTGCCTCAAAGGTATTACGATACAACATAGGAGCTTCATGGAATTTTGAACTTTGAATGGGCAGTACAACCATGTGGCAAAAGCAATGCAGCAATACCAGAGGATGCTGTAGCTATGGCAATGCGACCTTGACTATGAAGCTTTGCAAGCAAACATTTGTATAGGAATGTTTTTCCAGAACCGCCTGGGCCATCTAAGAAAAATGGTTTACCGAAAGCACTATCAATAGCATTCATTATTGCCATAAAGCAATTTCTTTGTCCATCATTCAACATAGCTTGCATTGTTAAGAAGGTATTCTCTTGTTCTACCTTATCATATAGTTGTTCATCAAGGATCAAAGGATTTGTGTACTCTTGCATTGTCACCTCAGGCAATCCATGATACTCTACCAAATTGCGTCTATGTTAATCTAAAAGTTTTTGAATATGCATCAACGCATGATTATTGGCCTCATCTTGCAAGGAGAGTCAATGTTTTATATCCTATGTCAGCGAAACTAAGAACTCTTTCCATAGAGCCCCAGGTCGGGCAGGCGAACAAAATACCAAGATGGATGCAAACAAATTTCTTAATTGAGCACCGGTTTGCATCAATGCAACTTCACGCAAACACATTTGCCATTTATCATGTGTTTCCAACATTCCTTTTGCAATGCAAGCCTCCTTAAAAGTTGAATATACCACATTATCAACCGTACGCGATGCCTCAAAGGAGGTGCACCCCTTGCATACAGTGAGTAGTAGGCGCAAATAGTATTTTTCTCCACACATAGGTAAAACAAAGTATATTCGACAACACGTGTTTCCTTGCTTTCTCTTTGTCCACATTTTTTTTGTGCATTCCAAACCCAAAACATTGGAAAGTCTTGATAGAGAATTGTGTTAGCGTCAGGGTGCAAATGATTGCATGTAAATCATTCTGTGAGAGTTGTTTTTTGAGCATTTTCATTTTGCACCACATCACAAATGTTATCAGAGTCACGAAAGGAAACAATATTCTCTCCAGGTAAATGTATTTGCAATCGTTGAATATCGGGTTTCTCATCATGAAGTTTGAATTCAAATATTCGCCAACATGCTTCAGAAGTTGAAATATATCGTGCATCTAAGTACCTCTCAATCTCATCAATATTTTGTGTATCAATATTTTCTGTGTCAATATCATTGGATCTGGAACCACGCATACTTGTAAATCGAATGGTTGCTCGATCATGGCCCTTATATACATATTTATACAAATATTTGACAACTGCAATTGTTGAGCAAACCTCAACATTTATGTGAGCACTATACTTGGAACTCAAATAAGGATTGTAAGGCACTATCCATTGGTTATCCAAGAGGTTACCATTAGCATTATGAGTCCTTTCATCCTCTTGACGTCTGTATAAAGGATAACCAGTTTTATCAACTGTAGTTGTATGTATAAACTTTTTTGGATAATCCTTTATACACTTTCCATCCACCATACAAGCACTTTTTGGATTGAACCCACCACACGGACCATGTAAGTTACATTTAGTAATAATTCGATACAAATCTGAAAACCTTTCCTTATCAAGTAGCTCAGCGTACACCAATCTATCATAATGACGTGCTTCTAGTGGCTTAAAGCGTGATTCTAATATCAAGAGCGTATGTGAATGAGGCAAGCCTCTCTTTTGGAATTCTATGACTGACACATATCCAACAACTTTACCAAACAACTCCTTTTTCACTATCGACTGCATCATGCCCTTGTGTTTCAAATGAAAAACTCTAGCAGTTAAATCTGGTCGATCATGTGCAGTTTGCCCAGGCAACAAAGCATCTGTAATTTCAGACCACTTAGGATTGCATGTCATGGTGATAAATAAATCAGATTTCCCTTTGCTACGCACAATTGCCATAGCATCTTGATATAATTGGTATATGAATCTTGGTCCACCTGTAAAGCTAGATGGCAATACTATTCTCCTTCCCACACCAATCCCAGTGATATTAGTATCAACTGCATCTGAACCATTGACCATATCAGCCAATCCCCTATACATTTCAACTCGCAATGTTGCTTGATTACGATGACGCCAAGCCAATCTACATTGTTCAATGCTGTCATAAGCATCGACAATGTATTGTTGTAGCAAGTGACCACCACGCAAAAGACATGCATTAGTATCATCTCAAATCTGAAGTCGAAAAGCGTAATACTGCATTTGAGTGACACAATCTTTATTTGCAAGATTATTGGCATTAATATGAGCATCCATAAATGCATATGAAACTTTAGTATGCCATCCATCCTCTCCATTTGAAAAAAGAAGAACATATAACAGTGGCATATATGCCTTGTGTAAGTTAGAACTATAAATCAAATGGCCTTGTCGTGTGCGAACTTGAATGCCATGATGATCAAGTGTATCATCATCACCTTGTCCAGGCATGATCGCAGCAACCTCACTTGCAGTGGGAACTGAATATTGTCTAGAGGTGGATCGATTTTGAAAAATGGACATTCTTATTTCTACTGATGGATTGCGTTGCAAGCTTGCACCAACTGCTATAAAGGCCTGTGCGTAAGTATTGTGATCATGCATCATTTGTTGAAGCTCTTGTAGTAAGTTTGGCAAAAGTCCAGGTAAAACCCCCATGCGATTCAATAACTCATGATCAGTGTCATAAATATAAAGTTGTGCAAACTTTGATATTTGTTGTCCATCCTCACTTGGCAATATGGAACCTATTCGGTGATATATTGATCCATGAACTCGAAAAGTATAACCATTTCCATTTTGAGGCAAAAGCTCATCAATTTTTGCACCCATTGAAACAAAATCCAATGAGCTATTATAAGCATGTATATATTTTTTGGACTCTCTACTTTGTGGACGTGTGCCATGAAGAAAATTACATAGAGGTTGTGGGGGCTATTGTAGAGGTGGTAAAATTACTTTCCCTTCTCTACAGCAATGCTTTCCAATCGAAGTTGTACGCATTGTTTTAGTTTCACCATGCCACAACTTAGCCGTGTAATGGTGACAAACCTTGCAAAGGGTACAAATTGCATGCAAATTTGGTTTTTGGAAGAGCAAAATTATTACTGATGGATGAATATCCAAATTAGGTGGCATGTCATGGAGAATTGAACAAAATCCACCATTTTGAGGTAGAAATATAGGAGCTTGAATCATGTACTGGTCATGTATCATCTCAGTACTTGCACCTGCATTATGGATAGCTTTATTCTCTTCTTGAATAACGTGAGGCAATTGAACATCTAAGGACAGTAATGGTGCACCAGGCATTTGAGCACTTATATCAATTGTATTTGTTGTAGTGCGATGCAATTGTTGTAATTGCTTTCTTGCGCTTGCCCTGTGTTTACATTCAGCTCTAGTAGCATCAAGCATTTGCCTACAATTTCTTAATCCACCATCTGGATTATTTGTGTTTCCATTTCTTTGTCGACTTGTGCTACGTACCCCCACTCCGAAGGGTAGCAATTCACGGTTATCCAACATCTCAACATCTATATTGTGGATAGTTGCATTGTCTTCTTGACGAATAGGAGGTGGTTGAACTTCCAACGGCAACAATGGTGCAACTGGCATTTGGACACTTGTAGCTTGGATGCCATTGTATCTATCTCTATCTATGGTAGCATGATGCAGTTGTTGTAATTCTGTTCTAACCCTTGCCATGTGTATACGTTCAGCTCTCGTAACATTAAGCATTTGCCTACACACACTCAAGCCACCATTAGGATTGTATTGTCGAGTTGTGGTAGACATCTGAACGTGAAAGGATACCAAATCATGAGCAGCAGAGCAAGATGCAGCGCGAAATTGATTGGTTTGATATAGCTGATTTGGGATTTGAACATCCATATGGTTTCCATTTGCATGATGTTGTTCATGCATATCTCTTGCATGGTCACGAACATGTAATTCAGTCCTAACTCTTGCAATGTGCCTATGTTTATGTCTAGTAATTTTGAGCATTTCCCTACGTGCACGTAATACACGATCTCTAGGCACAGAATGTGTTGGAAGTACCATTGTTGAGAAAAACTTGAGATAAAAAGAAAAATGTACTTTGATATTAGTATTTACAAATGTGAAGTTTTTTGAAACGTTATTATAGTCTATACTATGATAAAGATTATAATTTCACATAGGGAACAATGTAATCTCACATAGGCAAGAATATAAAGTGAAATAGCATATTACGTCATTGTCGTGAGGGATACATAAGTCCAAATCACATGAAATTTCTCAAACCCAGCAATAGCATTACATATCTATTGGAGGATTTGTCCAAAAAGTCTTGAAGGAATTAGATATGTTAAGAGAACTATATATTGGACGATGAACTCGTATGACGATTCACACCAAAGTTCTGGCAGAAGGAGATTGAAGCTCTTTGAAGTTTGATTAACTCTTCATTTGCTTCTTAATTGTATCCAACCGATGCATGAGCTTTAGGGATACAACACAATTGTTGTGTCATTTGACATGTTTGAGGGCACATCAAACTGACTTCGTCCTTGGTGTGTCTTAGATTTTACGGACATTCATCCGTGCATTGAGAACGCACGAAACGATATTTGGTACAGGAACATTGTTTCTTGCATCAGATGTTTTAGCACACTCCATATGGTCATCGTTATACAACGTATTTAGAGAGAGAGAGAGAGAGAGAGAGAGAGAGAGAGAGAGAGAGAGAGAGAGAGAGAGAGAGAGAGAGAGAGAGAGAGAGAGAGAGAGATGCCTACATGAATACTTAAATGATCATTGTGCATACATGAGACACATGATCAAAGTGCTACAATTTTAACTTTCTAATTAACTTTATGAGAGAGAGAGAGAGAGAGAGAGAGAGAGAGAGAGAGACTTGAGAAGTATTGATGATGACGAAAGAGTAGAGTTGATGACGAAAGCAAAAGTACAAAAACTGCATGGAAAAATGGAAATGATGTTAGAGAGTAACGACAAATATATTTAAGTGCATCATACACATTGGCAATGTAATAATGCACATTAATTATTAATATGCGTACACACATTAATATATAATATGCAAGGCGGCGCGCTTGTAGATGCATTTCGAAATGCGGACGGGGACGTAAAGATCGCGGGCGGCGGTTGCAGATCGTGGGTGTGCTGGGGGCGCGATTTTTCCGAGCGAGGGCGGACACGTTTTTTGTGGGCAGGGGCGGGCGCGGGCGTGATCTTTGCGGGTGAGGGCGGGTGCTGGACGCGTGGCACCTGCCCCTGCGTTATCTTCTTTTTATTGTGGGGAGGTGGGGGCTGCCACGTGGCACCCGCGCTCAACCTCCCCTTAACCAATAGTAAAGATGTCGAAATGAAACGATGTGAAGCTTGGAAAGTTGAAGGCGTGGGTGGGGCCCTTTAAAAGAGTTAAAATTTAAAGGACAATCGTGAATTGGTTTTTGCAAAAGAGAGGAAAAAGTGTGTTAGGCGCTTCATGATTTTCATGCATGGTGGCAGAGCCAAGTTCCCTTCTTTTTCATTCGTGCACGCAACAAGAACGACGAAGAGAAGGAGATCTCCATCCCACCGCACGCACGCACGCACGCACGCACGCAGGAGAAGGACATGACCGGTGGTGGCGTCCCTGCGTGCAATGCAGAATCGGAGCTGATTATCTTGGGGTCCGGTTGCTCCTCTGGAGTCCCCAGCCCCAGATGCCTGCTGCATCCGGAAGACCCTCCTTGTAAGGTCTGCCACGGCGCCATCGCTAGCCCCCTGGAGAAAAATCGAAACTACAGGTCCGGCCCTTACCGTTCTCGATTGTTTTGGATCTACGGTCAGGAATTGTTTTATTGCTCTATTGACGCTCGCCCTTCCCTTCCAAAGTTGTTTTCTACAGTAAGCGCTGCTAACACACACAAGTGACACACGCCCAGCCCCCCGCCAAGAGCGTGGGCATGCACTTTTTACAATTGGGCAGGGATATGGGTATAATACATTTACATACCAAAAGACACATTACAAAAAAAAAAAAAACCTAAAAAATAATAATCATATAACTTTCACTTTACAAAGTGGACAGGCAAGATTCCTCATCCAAAAGTAGGTGGGGAGGTCACCTATGTAATAGGTAAATAGCATGCCATGTCCTCTCTAGTGAATTGTGCGGACACTCAACCCCTAATTAAATAAGTGTTTTGATTGGTTAAGGTGTACGAAGTGGGACTTGGTCATTTGGTATGTATAACTAGCCTAAGGTGAGAAGTGTGAAAAAGAGGAAAAGAGCAAAAGAAAAAATGACATCATGAAACCACACGATAATACATCAAATCCATCATGCACAAAACAAAAGAAACAAACTAGTAAAAGCAAAACTTAACATGTTTTATATTTGATACATTGAAGTGATTTGCCTTCTTAAATCCACATTTAGTGTCATTTGGCCTAGAAGAGCAAGGTTTAGTCTTGCAATGACTCCCTAGACTTTAAAGAGGGGAATGACTCCCTAGGCTTTTGAGGTTTCCTAGAGGCTGTTGAAACAATGGAGAGGCGCCTAGAGCAAGAGCACATGGCTGATGTGGGCATAGAAGTAATGCTTATTCAAGAGACATAGATAGTGACCATAAGGATTCTTTCATGGAATATGTGAGCCTTTGGTATGTTCCTATTTTTGGCAAGGATGAAGCATTTTGAGACAAAATCTACATAGATCTTTTGTGGAAGGATTAATGAAAATGAACTTTCTCATTCTTCAAGAACATTATCTTTCAACACGAAGATTTTCCATTGTGGTAAGCTCTTGCCTAGAAAGAGTTTCACTTATTAGAGACGTTTGGATTTCCATGTAAATGGAGGACATGCTTATCACATTATTGGTCATTGAGGCCCCAAATGGCCAGTAGTCCAAAAACCTTACTACCCGTAGCCAGACTCTGCCTCAAGTTGGCCACAAGATAGTGGAAGAAACTTTGGTATGGTGGACATTCTTGGATCATAAAAGAGGAAACTTTAGTATGGTGGAAACCCTTGAACGAGACTCTAGTGTGGTGGAGGCTTTTGAAGGACAAACAAGGAAAAAGAACATCTATGATCCAAGGAGGGGCTTAAAAGGAATTCAACTTCTGCACCATGGGACAAGATACTTGATTCACCGCAAGTTTGGTACAACTACAAGCTCTCTCTATAGTTTTGTAGGAGAGGCAAGGCACTAGGATTGACACGTTCATGGCACCTTTGTGGGCACCCTAGTCCTTGCTCTAGTAGCACTCTAGCTGCTAAGGTGTCTTGCTCATGTGGCTCTCCACTCTTGCTCCGGCAAACCCATAGGAAGTGTTAAGAGTCTAGCGTTGCAAAAGCGGGTGCATGGATTGATCGTATAAAACTCGTAGAGAGAAGGGAAATGGGAGAGAGAAACGAAGAGAACACAAAAAGAAGGATGCTGAATAGTGAATAACTTGGGGCATTGTGTATGTATGCACTCAGCTTGAAGCCTCAGACTCTCAAGTACCAAAGTGATAGCTGTGACCATGGTGGACAGCAGGTATAAATAGTCAAAAGTGGAGAGAAAATGTTGCAAGTTGGCCAAAAAAACAAGCTGATTGGGTGCAATTGGCTTGGACTACCACGTGGTAGTTTGATCCGTTTGGCTGACTACCCGAGGCCTGCCCACTGTGCACTTGCTTCTACCACCCATGATGTCCTTCGTTATGTGAGACTGTTTGCGCTGCTGCTCGTCTGCTGCCTTGCATGCCTATCCAACCCACATGCTTGTCCAAGAGGTGACCTCTACCATCCCCTTTGAGATCTCGGATGTGGCATGAGGCTCAGGGATTTAGAGTGCTGATATGAATTGATACGAGGATGAGCTTTGGTGAAGAGATCTACCAAGCTGCCTCCTATCATATCGTACTCCACAGTGACGGTGATAGCCAAGCTTTCCCAACAATCTCCAAAGTTACACGGTCTCATATGTAATACATGATGTCCCTCTATACTTTGCCTTGATAGAAGATAGACCATTGTTAGTTGTTACTTGCTACTCCAAGAGATAGCACCTACACCAAGAAAACATAAATCAATTATTGATCTTCGAAGATCAATATCCCTAGTTTAATCATAATCTGTCCATCCACGCAACACCTAGGTGGTCGCTCTTATACTTGTGGGGTAGAAATTGCTAAGGTCGGGGGTACTCTTGAGTTGAAGAATCCTTAAAGTAGCTTGTCAATGAGTTTTCTTGGGCTCACTTGTAAACCTTGCAAACAAGCATACCTATCCAAAAATAGTGATCGATTCGAGTGTTGAGTAGCTAAATCAAGGATCACTTGTAGCTAGAAGCATCAATAGCTATAGCGAATTTGCATAGGCTGAAATCTTCCTGTTAGGTTCCACAGAGATGGGACGGTCTGTGATCATCTCAAAGGTAGTCAAGAGCTCTTGCACATTGTTGTTGAGAGAGAAAGATCCCCCTCTTAGTCTATAATATCTCACAATCTAGGAAGAAATGTAGAAGACCCATGTCAGTCATCACAAACTTCTCCTTTACGGCATCCCTTGTCAGCTTCACCATTTGTACATGGCCCCTTGTAATAAGTATGAGGGTATCCACACATAGCACAACTACTACATGCATCCTAGTTCCCATGTGGACATGCAAACTCATATCGGAGTCCAATTGCTTGTAATGTCAAAGCCCTAAGGTTAAAAAGGACCTTAACAAAAGAAGTTTAAAAAAAAAGCCACTTTTTAAATCCACTTTGTTGTTGTGCTACTCATTGTCTTGTGCGAAATTGATCAATGGCTTTGAACCAATCTTTGAGTTGAATACCATCATAAAGAAAAAAGCAACAAACTCTTAGCAGTGCTCTATGTAATCTTGAGAATCTTGAGGGGGGAGAACGATCAAATCAAGGGGGAGAGGGGTATAATAATACCCCTATCCCCTCCTCCCCCCCCCCCAAAACCAAAGTACAAAGGTTCTCTCTCATTAGCCAAAAATTGATCTTGTTAGACGGAGAGAGAGAGAGAGAGAGAGAGAGAGAGAGAGAGAGAGAGAGGGGGGGGGGTTTTGAAGGACGAAAGAGACATCAAGACACATCCATTCCTGATAATACTCTTCATCTTCCTCTCTTTTCCATTTACCTCTATCCCATCCCCATTTGAATCTACCACCTATCCTCTCTAGTTTCTCCCAAATTGGGATCCTCTACCCACTCTACCCTTGCCATATTTCATACCTAAAGTCTACACTCCCTTGAAGATATGCTAGGGTTTGCATTGAGAAAACATAGAAAGTACGACCGCAACTTAAACACAAAGACTCACTTAGTGATGTGCAAAACTCAAAAACTCAACACACACACACACACACACACACACACACACACACACAAAAAAAAAAAAAACTTTGAAGTGAATGAATACTGTAAATGAATGTAAGAGTGTACATAATGCTCAAGGGCAGAGCTGAAGAGTGTTGGAATCCACCAAAGGACCCAACACTCAAATGCCTTGAAGTCGTGAAGATATGCTAAGGTTTACACTGAGAAAACCTAGAAAGTTCGACCACATCCATTGGAGATAGATCTTGAGTGCTATAACCACCAGCCAAAGATGTCGAGTGTGAGAAATTGCAAAACACTAATCTCCAGGGTAATAGGAGACCTAGGTGATAGTAGAGGAAGTGGAGGATGATGCAGGCGGCCACACCAGCTACAAAAACGTAGGCTGATACAATTGCCAGGTGGAGATCAGCTTGTCGCCAATTCTGGAGCTGTAAATGTAAGTTGATCTAGGTGTCGATGATGTGGAAACTGCAGGAGGCCACAACTCGCAGCTGAAAACATAGTAGTGTGAGGCACCTAGGGAGCAAGGCGATAGCAAGGATGGAGATGCTAGGTGCCGGAGAGGATGATGTTGCAGTTTGCAGGGGATGGAGAGCAAAGGGAATGTGGCTGATGGCTGAAATCTGCATGTGGGAGTGAGAAACCTGTACACAAGGATGGGGCTGAATAGTAGGCAGCTTCTTTATTTATAGATGTGGAAGGATCCTCCCAAATTAGAGTTTTGCATGTGGGATACAGAAACACTCTAGAATCACTGTCTGTCTAATGAAACTTTTGGTAATTTATTGTTTTGGGGTAGTATGTAATGAATTTTTAGCTCAACATCCCTACTATAGAGGCGAGGGTTATCTTACCAAGGGAGTCTAAGTGATCACTCGAGAGAAGATAGGGCATCGGACAACGGGTGCTCGTTAGCTGACTAGTGATTTACCAAGTTTTGCAAGGTGGATGGAACCACAATGAACTTTTTTGTTTTTGTTTTTTGTTTTTTGTTTGGTGGTAGAGAGAGATATGGTTTGCAGCCTTTCAAGTAACTATGTCCCATGGGGAGAATGAAAAGGGATGGTGAGATCCAACACACACAAACCAAACATAACCACTCAAGGGTGTTGAAGATGAGGGAAAGGGTGATGAAGGATGGTTAGGTGGTGGTGAAGTAGTAAAGTACCACCGATGGAGTCAGCTTACGATCCATTCAGGGATGGTCTGCACAATGAGATGCATAGTAGCGTGCCAAATGATGAGAATGTGCATGTAGTAGGCTACTAACTCCTTGTAGTCCTTCCGCAAGTGTCCCTTCTTACCATAGTGATAACATTGGGCCTTCGCCTTCTTCTCGCTGTCAACCCTCTCTGAAACTATAAAGGCCTCACTAGAATCTCCATAATGAGATGAGTGCCTCCCCTATAAACGCAAAGATGCCTCATGGTCAAGTAGCATTGAGGACATATGTGTAAAGCTCACAAGTGTAGAGGATGTTTGCGCTTGCAAAGCATTGGCCACTCCATTAAACTTCGGGGGGAGCTCGTAGGGTACCATTTCCACTAGATGTGCCTCTGGAAGGGTTGTACATGTGTAACACAGAGCAAAAATGACTGAATGGCGTCCATCGGCTCAAACTTCATCTATTAAAGTTGTCCATAATGGATCATAGCACGCATGGGGGAAGGTGCCTTGTACAACATCTGCAGCTTCGACCATATTTTTGGTGATTTCTTGCAGGAGGTAAGCGCTAGTAGAAATTCTTTAGAAATACACTGAAGCAATGCAGAATATGCACGTGCATTTTCTGAATCCCATGTAAGCACAACTTCCTCATGGTTATCCTCATCGAAATTTTCGGGAAGAGGAAAAGGACGCTAAGGCCGAGGAATGGCTTATACAATGCACCAAATCCGCTTCTGCACAAACTAGGCTTTCATCATAGCACTTCATGTAAGATAGTCATGTCCATGTAACTTATCATTTGTAGGAGTGTACAGAGGAGCCATTTGGAGAGGAGAAGAAGAGAAGATAGAGGATACAGGGTATATGGAGAGGGAGTACGGCCAAGTCAAGAGCAAAGACTTCACAAAATGAGAGTTCACAAGCAGTGACCAAAAATCTGATCAGAAACAATGGCCAATTGTTGCAAAATGAAGAAAAACCAGTCAAAAACGGCAAGAAACAGCAAAAATGGCATGTACAAACAGTCACCCAGCCATGGTTAGGGGCAGAAAATGAAAAACACAGGCTGGTGGAGCAAAAATGGCATGTACAAATAGTCACCCAACCATGGTTAGGGGCAGAAAATGAAAAACACAGGCTGGTGGAGCAAAAATGGCATGTACAAATAGTCACCCAACCATGGTTAGGGGCAGAAAATGAGGCATGTACAAATAGTCACCCAGCCATGGTTAGGGGCAGAAAATGAAAAACATAGTCTGATGGAGCAAAAATGGCATGTACAAATAGTCACCCAGCCATGGTTAGGGGCAAAAAATGAAAAACACAGGCTGGTGGAGCATTTAATGCAGTAAATTGACGATTGCAGGTTGGAATCCAATCACAGGCTGAAAATGCAGGTTGTTGGTCTCAAAAACGCAGGCCTGATTAGCAAGGGGAGAAAGACTTGTAATTAATAGAAAAATTGTAGCAGGAACCTAGATCCTGCAATTTGATACCATGTCAAAAGTGGTGCAGCAATGGAAGCATAGACAACTGGCACTAGATACCACCAAGTACCCGTGCAGCATAACTTATAGGCACTTTTGCCTTTGACATCTCGTGATTTCCTCGGGTCCCGGGCTCGTAAATTTACTCTAAACCCAGTTACACCTCACATGTGCAATATTTACTTAGCCATGCGATTAAAAATTAATTCACATATTGAGGTTTCAAAAATACATGTCCTCATGATACTAGCCACAAATCAACTACATCGGGTCTACCTTCCACATTGGGAAATAATCTCTCTCTCTCTCTCTCTCCCAAAAAAAAAAGCTTCATGAATAATCTTTATCTAGTTTGTCCATGTGGCAATCCAAAAACTCGATGACAAGGCCACAAAATGCATTTTTATTTGCTATAGGTCGGAAAGCAAAGGCTATCGTGTGTATGATCCATGCATGAAGAAAGTGTTTGTCAGTAGGGATGTGATCTTTGCTAAAAATGCAGCCTTTTCACGTGATCAATTTGAAATGCCAACCATCCATGACTTGGGTGATGTATTTGAAGGCATCCACCACTTTTTGGGGTCCTAGCATGCTGAAAATGGCCGGACAGATTTATTACAAGAAGTTGTTGTTGCACCACATGCTCATGAATAGTCGGGATTTGATGATACTTTGCCTCCAATAGTGGAACATGCAGTACAACAAGAAAGGGCTGCTGTAAATGCAGCACAAAGAGTCCCAACAAGGCTGTTACAGACTCTCTAGGAGAGTAAAATAGATCTTGCCTTGCCTCAGTGCACTAGAAGGGTTGCTAGACATGCAACAATGCAACACATCATGCAGGGGGGGCTCATTTAATTGATTTTTCGGAAGTAGATGATTTATGTGGTGAATATGTAGTTATGAGCTTAAAACAAGCTCCTTGTGCATGGTATACTAAGATTGATGCTTATTTGGCTAGCATTGGATTCACAAATAGTCCAACTGCATCCACTCTATACACTAAGAATGAAGGGGCGGAACTTGCTGGGTATCATTCTATATGTAGATAATATGTTGCTAATTGGACCAAAAGAGCATAAGATTGCAGATTTTAAGGCTAAATTGAAACATACTTTTGCTATGTCAGATATAGGTTGTTTACACCACTATTTGCAGACTCAATTCACCAATAATTAGCATGGCATTATCATGTCACATTTGCAGTGTGTGGATAAGCTTTTGCATAGGTTTAATAGGCAAGATTGCAAGCCTATGTGAACTCCTATGGAGCCATCACTCAAGCTATCCATGCATGATGATAAAGAGATGTTTGATGCTACAATTTACACCTAGGCTGTTGGCTGTCTTATTTATCTTTGCAACCCATGTCCTGACATATAATATGCAGTATCTTAGGTGAGCAGGTATGCACAGTCCACGGATAGAACATTGGCAAGTTGTCAAGTGGACCTTCAGATATTTGCAAGATACTCATCATATGCTTTATTATTTCTCGGGGGAGAGACTTGCACTTACAGGCTTATAGCGATTCGGATTGGGCTGGTGATTCAAATACTAGTTAGGGCGGTTCATACATTTCATGGCTAAGTAAGAAACAACCTATAGTGCCTACCTTGTCTTGTGAGGTTGAGTGCAGGGCAGCCTTTACTGCAACAATGGAATGTGTTTGGTTGCGTAGATTATTGGCTGATCTACATATTTCCTTGGAGGATCCTACACCACTTCTTTTTGATAGTCAGAGTGCTATTATAGTGATATAGACCATTATATTAGAGAGAGATGCTATGTAGGAGAGATCAGTTTGATGTGTGTCCCTACACAGAAGAATGTTGCAGACATTTTCACCAAAGTACTTCCTTGTGAGAAGTTTGAGGCTTTTCAAAAGTTTTTACCACTATAGGGGGGTGTTAGAATTGACCGATTCTATGGGTAGTGCCCAGTGTTTTAGTCAGTTGGTGTAGTGCACAACTATGTTAATAAGTTGTGTCACCACTCTTAGAGTTAGTTGTAGGCTATAGAGTTAGCTAAATTCAGTTAAGTTTGGGGTTTGGTCTATCTTAGACCTAAGGTTGTACTTTCACTCTATGACTTTTAGTTTAGCAAGTATAGTCTATCGTTTTCAGCTCACACTATTTGCTCCATTGTCTACTCTCACTCTTGTTTCTCTCTCCTCCATGGTTGGTTAGTTTCCAACATTCATTGTAGGGGAATCTGCGATAGAGAGTTGTCGTAGCTTCAACTTGAGCGATATTGTGATGCGCGAATGTGTGGACTTGGTAGAGAGATACCAATCTCTTCTAGACCTTTGTGGTGGTGCGAATGTGTCTTACATGCACAAGCAAAGAATCTGCACAACTCAAAAAGAGAAAAAAGCGGGCTTTGGCATTCAATCAATCCCATAAAGTTGTCAAGTTTAAGTTCGCTCCAATATGGGGATCCATAATAGGCCGGAGATTAGGAACAATAATAAAATCCCAAAGATCAAGTGTATCGAGGATGCACTTGATCATAGAGAAGGGTAGTTCATCCCATTCAACTTTTGGGATTTGGGTGGAAAGGGTAGAACAAATAGCTAAACAATGAGTGCTATAACTACCAATCGGGGATTGGTAGCCCTAGAAGATTAAGAAGGGAGAGAATAATAAGATGTTGGTGAGGAAGAAACCTAGTCAAGAAGGAATCTAGTCATGGTACATCCAATGATCCTCACGGTCACGACTCTGTGATTGCCGATCTTCATGGGCTTGGTTGTAGCTGTGACGATCCTCATGGTCTCAATCCACATGATCCCACCTATTGTACTCGTCAGCCATAAATGTCTTTCAAGAATACCTTCGAAAAAACACAAGAAAAAATGTTGTTTTGTTCTCCATGTCGTGTTGCTTGTGTTTGACTATCAATTGCTATTGCTAGCTATCAGTGTGAGCATTTACTACTGCATTTCAGTCTACGTTGTCCATACAGCTTGTTACGTCGCTTGGACACCTGCCTTTTGGAGCTGCTGTGCTGTTGCCTTCATCCTGTAGATTGAATTCAATTGTTGTGTAAGCCGTTTGTCACTGATCCAGTCACCTACTACTGTGTTTGCTATTGCCAGTGACTCATGGAGGTTGGTTGCTGCATTTTGAGATCCGTCAAAGTACAATACACTCTTTGGGTCATACTTGCTGCCTTGGTCCTTGAGACAAGGGAGTTCGGGGGTTAGTTTTCATCTTGCATAGTGTGTTTGCTACATTGAGTATTCTATCTATTCATTCATTATTCGGATTTCATTATCTTTCGTGTTCATTGTCTTTATGTTAACCCTAATCCTAACTGTGTTTCTTTATCAGTTTGTGCACTTGTCGTATGATTGTGTTTGTATTTTGTAGATGAGCATCTCCATACACATAGGCCTTCTCATTCACTTCATTAGAGTAGCATTGGTAGAGGTGCGGGCTTACACAATGATTACAAAGGTATAGAGTGCACACCTTGTACACATAGCAGGCAGGAGATGGAGATGGATGCATGAGCTCACCCATGGTTTTGCAGCTTTGGTGTATTCAACCTACTAATTGCTAGCCACTATGGATGATAGACTGCTTTGATCAAACCAGCTGGCATAGTTAATTTGTGTGGTGTCCATGGATGACCACAATGTAGTGCTAGAGGAGCTTGGGTGCTATGTAGATCACAGAGGGCGTGGCATTTGCTTCTTCCACTTCTTGGAGGAGAGATTCACTTGTGAAGGCTCTCTTTTGGTGGTAGAATTTTGATTATGCACTAGAGACTCTTCAGCCCTTGGCCATGAGAGTCCTGCTCTAGGATTGCTCTTTGGGTGTATTTGAGAGAAATTGGAGTGCCTATTCTCTCATACATGTCAAGACTCGCAATTGACTTAGCACATGATAGTTGGAGCAGTTGTTTATTGTTGCACTAACTTGGGCATGATGAGGGCCATGCTTAGTATGGGTAGTTCCAAGGAGGTAAATGCTTACTCATGGATGATAAGACAAATTGCTGTTTTCAACTTCTTGCTTTACAATTTAGTATTTATAATCTTTATGTGCATTGTGTTGGTGAATGCTGTAGGCGACAATCTTGTGAGTGTGCATTACGAGGTTGATGAGGAGGAGAACTTGATCTTCGCGTAGCCTTAAACGAATTTTTTGGATGTATGAAACGTGATTTCGTCAAGTTTTTTGGATTGACTGACGTATGAAATGGATTTTATTAACTGCGAAGCGGTTTGGATCATTGTTGTCGCATTTCATGAGTCTTGAATGTAAAACAAAATTTAATTGATGAGGCACGAAATTGCATGCTTCCTCTACTGCTCAAAGGAAGAATTCACTTTTTACAAGGTAATACTATTGTATTTGGACCAATTTAACATGTGTGTTATCTTAGGGATTTAGATATGTAAGATGAATGAAGTAAAGTATCATTGTTGCACATTTTCCTGTGTTTGTTGGTTTAAGAGGAGGAAGATAACATTGAATCCTTGCTCAAAATTTGTTAGCGAGTATGTCATATATAAGGAGTCTAAACTTTAAAGCCAAGAGTGAGTTCTTGACAGAATATCAAGTAGTTAGAAATTCTATGAAGGGTTTGACTAATTTTTTTTAGCAATCTTGCTTAATCTTTTGGATGTGAGAGAATGTGGATTGGTATATTGTGTCCCTAAATTTACTTTGTTGTTTTCAGGATTTGATTTTGTGAGTAATCCATTGTAGTTAGTACACTCGGATGTATGGGGTCCGTCTCATAATGCTTCTTTTAGTGGTGCTCGATATTATGTACTGTGATAAGATAGTCTTGGCGGTGATGATCATATCTCATTCTAGACCTCTCTCTTTTTTGTATCTGTTCATATGATCTATCCATGTATGATGTAACTTATTAGTTATAGTGTATGTTATGCATGCAACCACTAGGGCCTAGGATATGCTAATTCTGACGTATAACCTCGTGTATACATCTTATACTCTAAGTCATTGCTATTTTGACTTTGAACATGTGTTTTATCATTTGTAGTTTGTAAAAAAGCAAGTTTTTTTGATACTAATATCATATCGTATCTTATAAAATCTTAAGGTACCATTTAATACTATATTTTATCATATTGTACCATATCATATCTTTTGCATACGACAACTACGCCAATGCTTTCTCAACACACTCATGCAAGCAATTCAACATGACATCTTTGGTTCTGTAATGTGCCCGTTTGTTCGATTGCGGGATACGTCTTAGCAGCCCATTAGGAGGAGGGTCTAGAAGGCTCCGCCTAGCACTCGCACGGAATGACACAGGGTTTGCGATCTAGGTCTTCCCGAGTCTGCTCCAAGCGGAAGAGTCTAGCCGTTCCCACTTGGGATCGACCTAAGGTCAGGGTTCCTTTCCTACCGGCAAGTCTCTAGGTCCTCATTGTCTTATCATCTCATCATTTGAAAAAAGTTCCGAGCTAACCGGGACCACCCTTCCGTAGGACGGATCTGAGTCACGTCCACCGCACTTTCCTCATATTATTTTAGTTATCTAATTACCTAACACATTACGTTTTGACATGCAAAATCAGCTCCCTTAATTAAACAATTTAATCACGGGTTCCTTCACGTAACTTAGGCACTGACACAAAAACAATGTCAAGCAAGTTCCTTTTTCTCAAGCATATGTTCTTTATTTATAAAAATTCCGGATTACATCCAACATCATGCCCGAAGGCCATCCCAACAATCTACAAGATCGCTGTTTCAAGTTCCGTCCGTAGACTAGTACACGGGCCTCGAGATCCCATCTCGAGTTATGTCGGCCTCTTGTAGGGGATCCAGAGGCAAGGGATTTACAGCCAGAGCCTCCCTTGGCATCCAAGTGTCCTCCTGCTCCAAGCAGTACCCATGGAGAGACCTCTCGTGGCGGGTTAGGTCCATATACCCAGCGCGGCTAACAACCCCCTTGGATAGGGCCAGGCAAACAGTCGGAGGTAACTGTTTCTGCCTCTCCCTCCAGGCTTTCAACCTGAAGCATTTAGTGTTTTCCTTGAATTAGTTCCTTGAGTGAAGAAATCAAATGATGTATCTAAGTACAAGCACGAATATTTCGAAGGTAGTTTGTGCGACGGACTACTAAGGTGTGACTCCTTTTTCCCAGATGCCCAGTATGCGATCTTGGGTCTTTCGGCGGCTTGGCAAAATCCCAATAATTTCAATAAGAGCAAATGGTCTTGGTAAGTTGACTTATACTTTCTTAGGGTCCTAGTCTCTAACTGAAGCAATAGCGGTCAGTGAAGGCAATGGATATGCCTTATTCGCAACCCAACCAAGGGTCTTATAAACTCTAATTCCCGCCAAGCTCAGTTAACATACATGGCAACACATGATTCCTCATTTAAACTTTCAAGATGCGGTTTAGATGCATGCGATTCTTCCAATTCTCTTAGGGCGGTTTTATGCAGGATTTCCCAACCATCATTCACGTTGTGCATTTAGTATAGTTGTCCCCTAAACAGCTTTTATCTCTCTTTATTCCTGGCAATGAGTACTTATTTCTAATGCAGCGGATCACATGTGACTTGCGTCTATGAAAGTCCTAGGGTTTTGTTCCTAACGAAGCAAATGTATCTTATGAACAGAAATTAACATTTCATGTGTTTCTTTTAACCATAATTGCGTAACGTGAATTCTAAATGACTATTCATGCGTTGAACTGGTTAAAAAGCTATCATTTTATGTGAAATAAGGCGATAACCCTATCATTTTATGTGTGTAGAAGTTATCATTTCATGTGAGGTAAGGTGATAACGTTATCATTTTAGGTGAGTAAAAACTTATGCGAGTTCAACCCTACCACTGCATGCAACTTAGTTTTTAGTATAAACAAAACCTTATGCACGACATTCATCCTTCCATGAGAACTAAGTCCTAAATTAACTTTTTTAATGTTTGGAACTTGGGCTTGATTCATGTGTGCTGCGTTGGTCATTCCGCTCGTCCCTCCAGCATTACCGGTGGCTTGGGTGCCTATGCTTCCCACGACTTTCTTCTTGGGAGCTATTCGCCTCGCAGAGATTGGGCAGTCTGGTCCTTGATGGGTTTCGGGTAGATATGTTTGGTTGGGGAAAAACCCACTGAATGGGGTTCGTTGTCGAGAGAGTGGTTTGGGTGGCTTGTTCTGCTCCTTCCTCTTTTCCTTCCTCTACCACTTCTCACCTCTCTTCCTCTACTTCTTCTTCTTGTTCCTCTACCTCTCCTTCTTCTTTCTCTTCCTCTCTCCTTTCCCTTCTTCTTCTCCTCTCCTCCTTCTTGCTCTTCTACTTCCTTCTCCTTGTCTACCCACTTCTTCTTTCCTCTTCTCTCCCTCCTTTTTCTTTCCTCCTCCTACTTCTCTCCTCCTTCTACCTCTTATCCTCTCCTTCCTCTACTTTTTACCCTCTCCTCCTTCTTCTTTCTCTTTACTTCTTCTCCTTCACTCCTTCTCCTTCTCTTCTTCCTCTCCCTCCTTCTTGCTCTTCCACCCCCTCCTTTTCTCACTCTTCTTCCACTCCTTCCTCTCACCTTCTTCTCTTTCCCTCTTCCTCCTCTTCTCTCTCTCTCTCTCTCTCTCACCTTCTTTCTCTTCTCCCACCCTCTTTTTCTTATCCTCTCCTCCTTCTCTCTCTCTCCTCCCTTCTTCTCTTACTCCTTTTCACCTCCTCCTCCTCTCTCTTCTCCCTTCTCTTACTCCTTTTCACCTCCTCCTCCTCTCTCTTCTCCCTTCTCTTACTCCTTTTCACCTCCTCTCTCCCTCCTCCCTTCTCTCTCCCAATCCTTCTTTCTTTTCACTCCTCTCTCTCTCTTCCCTTCTCTTCTCTCTCTCTCTCTCCCTCATTCTTTCTCTTCCCTCACCCTCTCCTTCTTATCCTCTCCTTCCTCCTTTTCTCCCCACGGCAAAAAGCAACCAGTGGGGGAAAAAAAACAGGTTGTCTGGTCCCAGCGGCGGGAGGCCGTTTATCTGGAGGGCCCTAGGGGGGGTCCCGCGTCTGTAGTCAAAAGGGGAGGGGGAAATGTCAAGTTGGGGGGGGGGGGGGGACTAGGTGGCGGAGCGGCCGCCACAGAGCTGCTGTTGTAGTTCGTCACAGGGGGGGGAAAGACCCCGTTTGAAAGGATGCAAGGAGGTGGCGAACGCCTGCAGTCCGGACGATGGGGGTTGGCTGCGGACGAGGCCCTGGGGGGGGTTGGCGCAATCAACCGCAGGGGGGGGTTATGCAGCAGGATGGCGGCCGACGTGAGATGGGCGTAGCCTTCCTCCTGGGGAGGGGAGAAGCTCTCCCCTTATATAGGAGAGAGGGGAGGGGATGGTTGGCATGGCCATCCTCCACCTGGAGGGTGCATGCCTTCCCTGCCAATCCACCACTCCCACTCTCTCTCTCCTTCCCCGATTGCTGTCGGCGGGGAGAGAGGGGAGGGGAGTAAAAAAATTTGAGTTTTTAATTTTTTTTTTCCCTTTTCCTTTAATATTTAAGGGGAGGTTCCTATGCCCCTTACATTCTCTCCCCCTTAGAGGAATCGAGATGCTCTCATCTCGAGAGGACCTGGGGGTATTGTTGGTTGAGAGTATCTTCGTCCATCCAGGTGGCATCCTCTTTGGGATAATCTTTCCACTGGACGAGGTATTCTCTCAAGGTCCTTGACCTCTAATGTCTCTCCCTGACATCCAGGACTCTATCAGGCCGTAGCTCAAGGACTCCTTGGCTAGGCATTACAACTTGTTGATCATCAAGTACATGATTTGGATTAGGTAAATACTTTTTCAATAGGCTAACGTGGAATACATTATGAACTTTTAGGGTTGCGGGCAGCTGTAGTCTGTAAGCATTAGGTCCTAGGCACTTAGTGATCTTATAAGGTCCGCAATACCTTGGACTCAGCTTTTTGTACTCTCCCAAGGATAGTGAACTCTTTTTAGGGCGTACGCGGATGAAGACCATATCCCCTTCAACGAAGGATCTGTCTTTGTTTCAAGTCCACGTAAGCCTTCTGTCTGTCCTTGGCGGCTTGGATGTCTTGTCTTATTGATTTGATTTGGTCATCCATGTCTTTCAGCATCTGCTTTGAAGCTTCAATCCTCAAGGTTGGATCTGAGAAGCTCAAAGGAGTACGACAATCGTGCCCATACAATGCTTGGAAAGGGGTCATCTGAATACTTTGTTGGTAAGAAGTATTGTAGGAAAACTCAACCAGTGGCAAATATTGAATCCACTTTTTGGGTTCGCGACAGCAGTGTGCCCTAAGCATATCTTCAATGACTTGGTTGACTCGTTCCGTTTGACCATCGGTTTGGGGATGGTAAGCTGTACTGAAGCAGAGTTAAGTCCCAATGGCCTTGAAGATAGCCCTCTAGAAGTATGATGTGAAGAGAGAGTCACGATCACTAATGATTCTTCTGGGTAACCCATGCAGTTTGAATATCTCCTTGTTGAATAATCTTGCGATGTCTGAGGCTTTATAGTTTGTCTTGACAAGGATAAGATGTGCAACCTTGGTGAGCATATCTACTACAACCATAATAGAGTTGTATCCTCCTTGAACTTGGGGTAGGCCAACCACAAAGTCCATACTAATGAATTCCCATTTCATTTGGGGAATGTCAAGTGGTTGCAATTTCCCTGGCATTTTGACATGTTCTGCCTTAATGCGTTGACAAGACAAACATTCCGTGACATATTTGAGAACGTTACCCTTGAGCCTATCCCAATAATAGCTCTTCCTGACCGCATTAAGGGTCTTGGCATAGCCAGGATGTCCTAAGAAAGGGGAGTCATGGGCTTCCCAAAGTATCTTTTGCTTGAGAGATTGGCTTGCGGGGATACATAATCTCGTCCTGAAGTAGACAAGTCCACTACTGTGACAGAGAATTCTCGATACTTGGTCTTTAGCTTCGGGTCTTAATCTTTGATGGGAATCTCCCTTAGCAATTTCTGATAGACTGGGTCATGATATGCCTCTTCTCTAGCTAGCTCAAGAATTGGGTTGTTTGGCATTGATACCTTTGTGGCTAGAGATCTTGTTGTTGATGGATCTTGCAAAATCAGAGAATTTAGAAATGCCTTGCGACTGAGTGCATCGGCAACTACATTCTCCTTTCCAGGCCGGTATTTGATTTCAAAATCATATTCTTCCAGCACTTCAATCCATCGACGTTGCCTCATATTGCTCATTCTGGGTAAAAATCCATTTAAGACTCTTGTGGTCCGTCACTAAGGCAAATTTGTTATCCAACACGTAATCTTTCCAAAGTTTGAGAGCATGGATGACAGCCAATAGCTCCAGATCGTGGGTAGCATTATTCCTTTCATGGCTCTTCAGTTTCCTTGAAGAGTATGCTACGGGATGACCTTCTTGTTCCTAGGGCAAGTGTGCTAGTATCAGTTACCACTTCAAACTCCTTACTAAGATCAGGAAGTTTCAGGATGGGTGTTGATACTAAGCTTTGCTTTAGTTTGTCAAAGCTGGTCTGCTTAGCAGGTGACCATACAATTGCTACTTGCTTCTTTAGTAGATTAGTTAGAGGCGCTGCAATTAAAGCATAGTTTTTGATAAAGATCCTGTACCATCCTGTCAATCCAAGAAAACTACATATTTCTTTGACAGAAGTTGGTGTTGGCCATTCCAGAACGTCTCTGACCTTGGCCGGATCCATTGAAATTCCTTTCGTTGATATAATGAATCCCAGATATTCAATCTGTCGCTTGAAAAATGCACACTTCTTCTTCTTGGCATAAAGCTTGTGTGCTCTCATTGTTTCAAGAACAATGCGAAGGTGGGGTTCATGATCTTTTTCCTGCTTAGAGCAGACTAGGGTATCGTCAAAGAAGACGAGTACGAAGTCATCAAGATAGGGCCTAAAGATATCCTGCATTAACCTGTTGAAGGTAGCAGGAGCATTTGTCAGCCCGAATGACATCACTAGGAATTCAAAGTGTCCATACCTTGTGTTGAATGCAGTCTTCGGGATATCTTCTTCCTTGATCCTTATCTGATAATATCCAGACTTGAGATCTACCTTAGAGAAGATCTTCGCACCTTGAAGACGGTCAAGAAGTTCATCTATTCTTGGAATGGGGTATTTGTTTTTAATGGTCGATTGATTCAACCCTCTGTAGTCAATGCATAGCCGAAGCGTTCTATCTTTCTTCTTCTGGAACAGCACTGGAGCTCCCCATGGCGAACTACTAGGACGGATGTAGCCGTGGTCTAACAATTGCTTGAGTTGCTCTTTCAGTTCAATTGCTTCCGGGATGGACATTCTATACGGTCTCTTTGCGACTGATGCAGCTCTTGGCGCCAGCTTGATTTTGTGATCGACTTCCCTTTGAGGAGGAAGTTCTGTTAGCTCTTCAAGAAATAGGTCTACGTATTCCTTTAACCATGAAGGTTCTTCCCCAAATTCCTGATTCTGATTTAGCTTATTTAGTTTAATCAGATAGACAGGTAGACCCTTTCTAACTCCTTTTATTATCCGTGTTGCTTTTGCCAGCTGAATTTTTGGCTTACCAGCCTCCCCTTGAGTTGTAACTAGTTTCCCTTCAGAATTTCGAAAGGAGACTTGGTTCTTTCCACAGTGGATGTGGACATCATTGGGTATTAGCCAATCCATTTCGAGCAAATATTTGTGGACACCTAGGTTCATTACCCTGAATCTCACCGGAGTCGGCTTCCCACCCAATAGGAATTTCACCTTGGCAGTTTGCCTGGTACAGGAGACCTCACGACCATTTGCCAATTCCACAAGTAAAGTAGGTGCGACTATTGTGGCTATCCCTAGTCTTTTTGCACAGATCGGTGAAATGAAGGAATGTGTACTATCACAATCGATTAAGGTTTTGAAGCTTTTACCTTCATAATTTGATGAAGTTTGGATCACCGAGAATTGGCGATTCGGACCCTTCTTGTGAAGAGCGGCGTGAACTGTTGCTCTCTCAATGTCAGCATCCATGGATAGATCTTCTTCATCGCCCAACTCCTTATTGACAACATTGGAGGTTCTCCCTCTGGCCATGACGGTGGCTCCTTGGCCATGGGCGGCTCCTTGGAATGGCCCTTGGCGTTGTCCTCTGCTAAGCTTGGGACACTGCTCTTGAAGTCTTCCTCTACCTCTTCTTATTGTTTCTCTACCTCTCCTTCTTCTTCCTCTTCCTCTCTCCTTTCCCTTCTTCTTCTCCTCTCCTCCTTCTTGCTCTTCTACCTCCTTCTCCTTCTCTACCCACTTCTTCTATCCTCTTCTCTCCCTCCTTTTTCTTTCCTCCTTCTACTTCTCTCCTCCTTCTACCTCTTATCCTCTCCTTCCTCTACTTCTTACCCTCTCCTCCTTCTCTGTCTTTACTTTTTCTCCTTCACTCCTACTCCTTCACTCCTTCTCCTTCTCTTCTTCCTCTGCCTCCTTCTTGCTCTTCCACCTCCTTTTTCTTTTCTCACTCTACTTCCACTCCTTCCTCTCACCTTCTTCTCTTTCCCTCTTCCTCCTCTTCTCTCTCTCTCTCTCTCTCTCACCTTCTTTCTCTTCTCCCACCCTCTTCTTCTTATCCTCTCCTCCTTCTTCTCTCTCTCTCCTCCCTTCACTTACTCCTTTTCACCTCCTCTCTTTCTCCTCCCTTCTCTTACTCCTTTTCACCTCCTCTCTCCCAATCCTTCTTTCTTTTCACTGCTCCTCCTCTCTCCCTCTTTCCTTCTCTTCTCTCTCTCTCCCTCCTCTCTTCCCTCATCCTCTCCTTCTTATCCTCTCCTTCCTCCTTTTCTCCCCACGGCAAAAAGCAACCAGGGGGGGGGGAAAAAAACAGCTTGTTTGGGCCCAGCGGCGGGAGGCCGTTTATCTGAGGGCCCAGGGGGGGTCCCGCGTCTGCAATCAAAAGGGGGGGGGGGAGGGGTTTTGACCAGGACCAAAGGCCCCAGATGGCCTGCGCAAAGCTAACCGGGGGGGGGGGGGGGGGGGGGAAATGTCACGTGGGGGGGGAACTGGGTGGCGGAGCGGCCGCCACAGAGCTACTGTTGCAGTCTGTCACAGGGGGGGGGGGGGGGAAGACCCCGTTCGAAAGGACGCAAGGAGGTGGCGAACGCCTGCAGTCCAGGTGATGGGGGTTGGCTGCAGACGAGGCCCCAGGGGGGGGGGTGGCGCAATCAACCGCAGGGGGGGGTTGTGTAGCAGGATGGCAGCCGAAATGAGATGGGCGTAGCCTTCCTCCTGGGGAGGGGAGAAGCCCGGGAGGGGAGGGGATGGTTGGCATGGCCACCCTACACCTCGAGGGTGCATGCCTCCCCTGCCAATCCACCACTCCCACTCCCTCTCTCCTTCCCCGACGATTGCTGTCGGCGGGGAGAGAGGGGAGGGAAGTAAAAAAATTTGAGTTTTTGTTTTTAAAATTTTTTTCCCCTTTTCCTTTAATATTTAAGGGGAGGTTCCTATGCCCCTTACAGGTTCATTGAAATACTAACTAAGTAAAGAGAGAATATGCAATGTTTGGCCTAGTGTGAATCAACCAAAGAAGTTTCCCTACAACTAATCGATAGGTGTGCTCATCAAAGGTTGACCTAGGGAATCCTTAGAATGCTTGTCAGTGGGATCAAGAGGTGTGGCCATAGGCCATGTCATATCAATGCAATATTGCTCAACTAAGTGAAGGGTGTACTTTTCCTGTGCGACAAAAATACTATCCCTAGATTGAACTATCTTCATTCCCAAGGAATAGGTTAACTGATCAAGGTTAGTCATCTTGAATATAGATGCTATGATAGTAGAATTTGAGCTTGTAATAAACAAATGGTCAACATATAAAAGGATGTAGTTGGCCCCTTTTAAATTGGTTTTTACATATACGTTTGGGTCATAACGGGTAGAATGGTAGCCAAGAGTTCTAAGGAACTCATCCATCCTATGGAACCAGGAACATGGTGCTTGCTTCAGCTCCTAATGAGCTTTTTGCAAATGAAAGGCCTTGTCTTTAGAGTTTGCAGAAGGAGATTCGGGAGGCTGCTCCACATAGACTTCCTCCTCCAAATACTCATTCAAGAAGGTACCTTTGATATCCATCTAATAGAGCGGCCAACTGTGGTGAGCAGCTAGCACGGCCAATAGATGGAAAGATGTCAACCGTGCAGTGAATACAAAGATCTCATAATCTATGTCATATTTTTGTCGAAAACCTTGTACTAGAAGGCGAGCCTCGTATTCATCCAAAGTTCCACCAGCTTTTAATTTAGTTTTAAAGATTTACTCAGTCCCAATGACTTTGTTTTGTCGTAGACAATCCATCAAAGTCTAAGTCTCATTTTGATTAATGCTCTCAAGCTCCTTTTCCATGCTCTCTTACTCAAAGGCCTGTGCAGTGGATTGCACAATATCTAAAACCAGCCTTGCTCCTTGGACAGGGTGGTAAATAACCTAATTAAGCACTAATTACAGTAAGCATAAACTTTATGTAAACTGAAAATGCACACTTTACCACTTTAATCTTGGACAATGGACACCCTGTTGGCCCCAAAACTAGCACCCTTGGAGTATTTCTTTATCTTATATTGTAAATGGAAGGATTATTGAGATCCTTTGATCTCCTTTGCTAATCCAAGTGTCTCTTGCTATCAAAATTGACCAGCAAGCATCCAAACCAATTTGCCCCTTGGTTTGCTTGGGGATTGGCCTTCACCTTGCTCCTTGAAAGACAAATTGAGCCCCAAATCTCATGTTGGCTGGCTGGCCTCTTGAATCTCCTTGAAATTCCTCAATTTCAGCTACGGGAATTCAAGTGCTAGGCCCCAATTCTGAGCATGCATCTCGAGGTAGCTGTCAAACCCTATTTTCTGTTGTAAATTAGGGTTTATAGTAGAGATTGACCGAAATCTCTTTCTCTGATTGCTCAAAATGTTGGAAAATGCTGTCAGAGTGCAGCGGTGCGGAAGCGTAGGACTGAGAGAGAGAGAACGCAGAGAAAGAAGAGAGAGAAAGAGACAGTGGACGATGAAGATCTGCTGTATAAAGAATGCTGAATACAAAGATATGCAGATATATACACGGGCGCAGTGCGCTGGACTGCGTGTCTCCACCTCGACGATGCAACCTGCTGTTCACCTCGAAGTCCGCTGCAGTCTGCACTGTCTGCTGTCTGAAATCTGCGAACAGAGATGGAATCTGCGCGTGTCACCGGTCTGTAATCTGCGAGCAGAGAAGTGTACGAGACTGCTGAAAGTGCCAGGTATAAATAGCTGAAAAACCGGGGGAAAGAGGGCGCCAGAAATGGCCAGGCGGCTGCATTAAATGCAGCCGACTGCCTGCTGCAGGTCGGACTGCCACGTGGCAGTCCGACTGTGCAGTCCGACTGCAGGCAGTCCGACTGCACCAGACCTGGCCTGCTGCCCTGATCTGAACTGATCTCTAACACCCCCTCTCAGAGCCTGGGCAGGGCAGAAGCCTGAGGGATCTGGAATGTCTCCGAAGTAGAGCCTGAGGAAGCGCCTTCGTAAACAAATCCGCAAGATTGTCCTCCGTCTTGCAGTACTCCACAGTGATGGTCTCATCCAGAAGCTTTTCTCGGATGAAGTGGTACTGGATCTCGATGTGCTTCGTCCGGGCATGAAAAACAGGGTTCCTTGCCAAGGCAATGCAACTCTCATTGTCACATCGCAGCAATGTAGGACGAGTCTGGGGGCACCCAAGCTCCTCCAATAATCTCCGAAGCCACACAGCCTCGCATGTGGTGGAAGACGCGGCCCGATACTCTGCCTCAGTAGACGAAAGGGCTACCGTGGGCTGCTTCTTGCTACTCCATGAAATAACCCCTGCACCCAAGGTAAAACAGTAACCTGTAGTAGACCGCCTGTGGTCCACGTCACCGGCCCAATCCGAGTCGCTTCAACGTGCAAGTACAAGATCTGACCCATCTGTCCCTGCGGGGTAATGAATCCCTAAATCAGACGTCCCCCTCAAATACCGAAGTATCCTCTGAGCAGCCTGCCAATGCACCGTCTTAGGTTCACTCATGAATCCTGCCAAGAGCCCAACAGCAAAACATAGATCAACCCTCGTGTTGAGAAGCCAAATCAAGGACCCAATCAACTGTCGATAGCGGGACGCATCCGCCAAAGGAGAAGCTGAATGGGAAGTGGCCTTCCAGTTCGGATCCATAGGAGTAGATAGGGCCCGACAATCCTCCATCTCAAAAGACACCAAGAGCTCCTGGACATATCTCTGTTGAGAGATAAAGATCCCCCTCTGAGACTGATAAATCTCATGGCCCAAAAAGAAATGGAGTAGACCCAAGTCCGTCATCTCGAACGTCCGATGTAAAGCTGACTTCGTCTCCTGGACCTGTTGTGCATCATCACCTGTGACAATCAAATCATCAACATATAAGACAAACAGCACACAACCATCCTCGGAAGTGTGTACATACAGCTGCGGATCGGCCTTGGACCGCCGATATCCCAACTGAGATTGGAGGAACGAATCAATCTTCTCGTTCCACGCACGCGGAGCCTGCTTGAGGCCATACAAGGCCTTCTTCAACTTGTAGACATTCCCATCTGAAGATCCAAAGCCAGGAGGCTTCTCAACATAGATCTCCTCCTTCAAGTGACCATTGAGAAAGGCCGACTTCACATCCAGCTGATAAACAGGCCATTTCCTATGGCCAGCCAAAGCAAGAACAGCTCTAATGGTCGCCATACGAGCTGTGGGGGCAAAAGTATCATGACAGTCAATACCTGGGCGCTATGCAAAACCTTTAGTAACAAGGCGGGCCTTGTGCTTATCCAAAGAACCGTCGCTAAGGTATTTGGTCTTGAAGACCCACTTGACTGCAATCACCTTCTTCTTCGGGGGGCGAGGCACGAGTGACCAAGTGCCATTCCTCTCAATAGCCTCCAACTCGGCTTCCATAGCTTTCTTCCATGGTGCAGGCTGTAAAGCCTCCTTCATGGAGGTGGGCTCTCGATCCTGCATAACACGGGTCATCAAACAATAGTTGGAGCAAACAAGCTCCGTAGAATGTGCCTGGTGCCTCCGTGACCGCCGCGGACCATCCTGAGGTCCCCACTCCACAGGAACCCCCTCGATCCCTAAATCACGGAGTGTGTCACGGGCCCAGCGAGGAGGAGGCCGAACCTCCCCTCGTCGTTCTCCATCAACAGAAGACTCTGGAATATCCACCGGTGGTAACTCCTCAGAGGTGTCCGGTGGAACAGTAGACTCTGTGTCAGATCTGTCCACGTGACGCCCTCCGAAGATAGTCATAGTTCAGGTGACCAAACCGAGCATGCCATAACTCTGACTGTGACTGAGAGGTAAGAAGAAGAGTAGAGAGGGCGGTGGAAGACTTCAGTTTGTAAATGCCGTTCTCCTCATATCCGGATGAGAGAACCTTCCTCGATCCACGATCAAGGACTCGCACCGTAGTACTGTCAAACTCCACCAGAAGACCAAGGGAGCAAATCTTATGAACTGAAAGGAGATGGTACCCTAATCTTGGTACATGCAAAACCTCTGAGGTATGGGTACCACCTCGTCCATCGGGAATAAGCTGCATCTTACCCCGACCTGCAATAGATATTGAAGAGCTGTCTCCAATGAGAATCTGCCCACACGAGGGTCGCAACTGGGCAACACCATCTGATGAAGGAGTCATGTGCCGTGAGGCACCACTATCAACAATCCACTCTCGAGCCTGGGGAGCCATCATCGCAGCATCAGAAGCATTCGATGAAGCGTCCTCAATGACAGCTAGATGAAGAAATGCAGCTGATGAGGGTGCAGCCACCGCTCCAGAATCCTTGGTGTCCTTCTTCTTGGTGTCCTTTGTGTCTTTGTCAGGGCAATCCTTCTTCCAATGGCCAGTCTTTCCACAAATATGACATGTGGAGTCTTTGTCCTTGTCCTTCTTGGACTTGTTATCCCCCTTCTTCTTCTTTTGGTCCTTCCCCTTCTTCTGAGAGGCTTGACCTGTCAGCGCCTCCGACTTGGAAGCATTCTGTCCCTTTAACTGTTCCTCTTGGTCCAAGACCATAGGAACCAACTCTTCCCACCGAAGAGTAGACTCTCGCCCGGAAGCAATAAGGGCAGAGTAAAATGTACCGAATCATGGCGGCAACTGGGACAATAGTGTGATCACCATGTCTTCGGAGGAAATCGGCTTCCCCGCATTCTAAACCTGCATCTGAAGCTGCGTTAGCTTGCTAATGTGCTCCCGTAGCGAAGAAGACTTATTTACGGACAAGGTCCGCATCTGTATCTCCAAAGAAACCCGCTTCATTAGGGTCATCCGATTGTACATCTGATCAAGCTCCAGCCATATCTCCCGAGCCACTGTCAAGTGCTCGATGTGAGCGATCACGGCTGTAGTGCATGATAGAAAGAGAAAGGATCGAATCCTGGCATTCAGTTTGTCCCAATGAGACTGGGCCTTGGCCAACTCCGCACGAGCATCGGAAGAGAGTTTGGACTCATCTCTTACCGAGGGCCGGTCAATCTCCTCCTGTACCAGCTCCGCCAAATCATAGGACTCAAGGATGGCCAACATCATGACACGCCAAATGCGGTAGTTGTCGCCATCGAGCTTCTGATCTGTAGGAAGAGCCGGTAAAACAGGCACCTTCCGGTCCATAATCGCCTGGAACTCCAAGTCAATCTCTGTAGACATCTTCACCTGCAATGCCTTCACAAACGCAAAAGCAGCCCCCTCTGACTGGGAAAACTCAGCCTGCTAAGGCTCTTCCGCGTCCTGAACCTTCTTCACCCGCCAGAGGCGATGAAAAAACAAAATCTGCACTTGTAGGCTGAAAACTCAAACTTCCTCCGCGTCAAACAGCAGTAAACAGCAGCAAATCCACCACCTGTATTCCTTTCCTGTGCGCCCACACTCGTTTCAGCCTTGTTCCAAGGCGCAGCCCTCCTGTCTGCCCTTAAACGCAAAAAACGCAAATTTGTGTCGTGATGGAAACTCCTCTTCATGTTGATTCTGCGCTCAGTCAGCCCTCAAACACTGCTCTGATACCATGTTAGAGTGCAGCGGTGCGGAAGCGTAGGACTGAGAGAGAGAGAACGCAGAGAAAGAAGAGAGAGAAAGAGACAGTGGACGATGAAGATCTGCTGTATAAAGAATGCTGAATACAAAGATATGCAGATATATACACGGGCGCAGTGCGCTGGACTGCGTGTCTCCACCTTGACGATGCAACCTGCTGTTCACCTCGAAGTCCGCTGCAGTCTGCACTGTCTGCTGTCTGAAATCTGCGAACAGAGACGGAATTTGCGCGTGTCACCGGTCTGTAATCTGCGAGCAGAGAAGTGTACGAGACTGCTGAAAGTGCCAGGTATAAATAGCTGAAAAACCAGGGGAAAGAGGGCGCCAGAAATGGCCAGGCGGCTGCATTCGGCTGCATTAAATGCAGCCGACTGCCTGCTGCAGGTCGGACTGCCACGTGGCAGTCCGACTGCAGGCAGTCCGACTGCACCAGACCTGGCCTGCTGCCCTGATCTGAACTGATCTCTAACAAATGCAGGCAGTAGGTGATGGAGAACAACAAAATGCAGCCTAGAGTAGACGTCTGCTAGTGTAGATTGACTACTAACAGTCATTGACAACAGATGAAGGGTTCAATTAATGCGCCTTATGATAGGAAGTAGTGGATAGTAGCTCGAAGTTTGAACTGAGATACCCTTTGTGAACAGGTTGTGGACAGTAGAGAGAAGGCACCTACAAGTTGCAAAAACGAGATTAAGGCTGAGTGGTGGGTAGTTTGTCTATTTATCGATTAGTGGCTTCTTCCCAATTAAGGTTTGGGTTATGGGTCATAGACACTCTCTAGGATTGCATTTCTCTTAATGAAAGTTTTAGTAATTTTCATTAATTAAGCTTGTTTTGGTGCTGTTTTAAGTGGTTAATCAGCACGTAATGCATTTTTAGCTTAAGACATGGTGGACCCCTCACAATCGCTCATATGCAACACCCTATAAAAGGGAGTCACATCAATCATAATAGCACAGATTGACTACCAAAATTGTTCATTGAGGCATAATCATTGCATGGCTTTGGCCTCCACCATTTCATGCTCATCCTACTCATTCCATAGAGTGGACACTATTTTTTGGCAAAGGATGAAACACACCTTATAAAGGCGCTCCAAAAGCAATCACATGAAAGTGAATTGAGTTGAAGAAGGCTTTTCTGGGTGCCTTCAAGATAGGAAAGACATGCTTCATCGCTTGCCAATGAAGTATTGAAGGGCTTTGCATTAATTTCCTCAACTAAAAGACAACAAATTAAAAATCAAGCCTCATGTGACATTAATAGGTTAAGTATCCAAGAGCCCGTTGATAGCGTGCTAATATAAAGTAGTGTCAAAGGATCCGCACCATCATAAGAAGTGAATTCGAAACTGGGGTCCAAGGGAGTAGACACGAGCTTGCAATCCTTGAACTGTAAGTGTTGAAGAAGCTATCTAATATACTTGGACTATGTCATGATGATGCCCCCCTCAATGGTGGCAAATTGGATGCCCAAGTAATAGTGAAGTAGGCCAAGATCTATCATGGCAAAGATCTACTATAAATTAGCCTTAGATGCTGCAATTTGACCAGCATTGGTCCCAGTGACAAGTATATGATTAACATAAAGTACAAGAGTAATAAAATCAAATCCTTAATGTTGATTGTAGAGAATACTCTCTATAGGGCTATTCTAGAAGCCAAAATACAGTAAATGAGAATGCATGTGTTCAGCTAAAATACGCTTTATAGCTGGTTAGCATCTTTAAACAACCCCAAAACATGCTTCATTAATGAAGAACACAAATTCGGTGCACGGTTTGAGAGAGTATCAGTGGTCCCCAAAACACTAATTTTTTGGGATACCCTTCAACATCCATAAATAGACTGGTTGCCCACCATTTAGGCTCATCTTTTTGTGCAGGTTTCTCACTCCACCGTGCAACTTTCAGCCATCAACCATCTATCGTTTGCTGTCTAGCCATCATCGACTGCAGCTCATCACTATCCAACCCTAGGCGGCTTGTTTTCAATCATCGCCTTGTTGTTTGGAGGTCTCCATCTATTGCATCATCATAGCACTTGATGAGCCTGCGTTTTTAGTATCTGGTGCTAGGTGACAGGTTGTTGCCATCTCTTCCACGGGGCGATTGTTGCAGTACTTGGGTTTTGCTGTCGAGTAGGCCGTCTACATCAGTAAACACCTCTCTTGTTGTCGCTTGACATTTCTCTACCTCAAGTGATCGGTTTTCAGCCTTCCTTTGGTGATACACTGTTGCGTTTACCAGATTTCAGGTTTCGACTATTGTGTTTTGGTGACCAGCTTACTACCCTTCATTATTCACCACTCTCTCATCTCCAACTAGTGGTTACTACAATTGGGATCCATCTCTAGTGGACATCACTCTTGGACACTCCATTGCTTTGCCCTTGGGCATTTTGTACACTCTTACATTCATTTACATCATTCATTCAATTTAGAGTTTCTTTTCTTTGTGTTTGAGTTTTGCTTGTCTTTGTTTGAGTCTTTGCGTTTCAGTCTTGGTTGTACATTCTGTGTTTCCTTAGTGCAAACTCTAATATATTTTCACATGGTACTAGAGCCGGTGCTCTTCCAAAGGGTATCCTGCGGTGATTGTGGAGGTTAGCGTTTTTGTAAGACTCACACATGACTCGATTTTGACTCATAATATCTCAGGCATCTTCTTCTCCATCGTTGGAGGCTTTGAGAAGGCATTATGGGTTCAAGGAGGAGGTAGACATACCTTCACCTTCATCTTCTTCTTCTTCTTCTTGTTTTCGTCATCTTATAGATGAAGAGTTTGAGGAGTACTTGCGCATTACATACAATTCGGTTTACACTCCTCTAATGAGTGCTGCTACTACACCTGGAGTGATTGTTTTTGGTGAGATTGGCCATCTGTTTGATCTTGGAGGAACCACGACATTCGACGCATTTGGCGATCCATCTCCTTCATATTAGCTAGGGCTTATGCTAGATTCGTATAAACCTTTTGAGTCGTATGAGCCAAAACCCTCTCTTGTTTCTTCTTTTGTTATGCAAGATCTGGATGCTTTTTAGTATGTTAACTTTAATAGAGGAGGCTCTTAAAGTAGATACCCTTCATTAGGTATATCTCTACCGTCTTTTTCATTTGAGCAAGTAAACCACACTTCTCAACTCCCTCCTATGCCACCACTATTTTCTCCACATTTTGATCTAGTCACATCTTCATTTCAAAACCTGGGATTATACTCCACTTCTGCTCAAAGCACACTAGGGATTGAATCTCCCATTGCCGTTCCTAGCACTTTTTCTTTCTCCATCCCACCATCTACGTACTCTCCCTTCACTCCACCTCTTGGTGCATCATTAGGGGAAATGCCACCCTATAACACTGTACCTTTCACATAGCTCCACTTTACTGCATCCTTTCACTTTGAGACGACTATGATGGACATCCCCCTCACTATCCCCAGACACTCACAAATCCCCCACATGACCTTTCAGACGCAAGGACATCCATCCTTTGCTTATGGACTGTCATCACATATCCCTTGGGTCACTCCTACGTAGGGATTTCCATCCTTTGCTCCACATGTCCCTATCCCTCCATCCTAGCTAGCCCCTCATGCGGTTAACATGCCCATATCTAGTCCCGTCCATGCTCACCTTTGGGGCCATTGTGCACACTTCTCGCATGCATTGTGGGCACTTTGGGATTCCTTCCCACGTGTACCTCCACTCCCCCACCCTATCATCCCTATTCACCATACTTCCATTACACACCTTCTCCATCTCCTAGCACTACCACTCCTATTGCAATGGCCAAAAATGCCTTCATGGATAAGACTTGTTTTGATGGGTTGAATTTCAACACTTGGTCGAACTTCATGTAACAAGTGCTTAGATCTCAGGGACTTTTGGATCTCGTTATTGGTACCCAGACCCTCGATTAGCTCACCCTGATCACATTCGTCAATGGAGAGCCCGCAATGCCACAACCAATATTGAGTTAATGTAAGGGTTGCTTCGTGAATTCCACTCTGAATTACAATATTTTTCCCTTGTATCTGAGGGTTGGAGTCATCTCATTGACTGCTCTGCGGCACGAGATCGCGCTCAATGTATCAATCTCGATTTTGAGGTTCAAGAGTTTACCATTAAGGAAGGGGATGATTTGAATATCAAGTTGGTTGAATATTGGCGGTTACTCGTGAGTTTGCCACTATTAGCTCCTTGAAGTTACGATCAAGTCACGTTATTCTTGAATAAGTTGGTTGATAAATACTTTCATTTTATCGAGCACATTGTCTTACTACCTAGATTGCCGATCTTCTACAAGTTTGAGTGCCAGTTCTTGCGTTACGTGAGATTGCATGATTAAGTCCACAAGAACTCCTCCACATATCCATTCAGAGGCGCGAGGGTTGGTTGCCTCTTTTTCGGGAGGGAAAACAACAGTGGCAAGAACTCGCAAGATGCGAAGGCAAGCCATCACCATCCCTATCCCCATTTCCCATTCCCGTTCCCCGTTTCATGTTTCTAAGCTAAAAGGAAAGGCCTGCAATGTTTACCTCAAGGTATTCCACCCCAAAGCAACTAGGGCATTAGACAAAGGGTGCACGTCGGCTGCCCAATGGCCTACTAAGACTATAGAGGCAATGGTTATCTTACCAAGGGAGTCCAAATAGTCACCCCAAAGAGGACAGGGCATCAAACAAAGGGTGCTCCTTGGCTACCCAGTGGCCTACCAAGCCCAACAAAGGTGGATGGAACTACATTGAACTTCTTTTTTTTTGTGGAAAGTTAATTTTAGGGATAGCATCCGATTAAGTAACAGTGACCCAGAAGATGAAAGCAAGGATGGTACATCCAACACATCACAAAATAATACGTGCTTACCCAATCATTCAAGGATGTTGATGACAAGGGAGAGGTGATGAAGTATCATGTGAAGAAGGATGGTCGTGAAATCCGCTGATGGAAACAGCTTAGGATCCATCCAATGTTGCACTACACAATGGGATGCATAGTATACAACATGTTGAAGAATACTCGTGTAGCAAGTACCACTTGGACAATGTCTCTCCTAGGGAAATTGTTCACATGCCCAAGTGCCCTTGTACAAAGATGATGAAATCATGCAATACAGAGGGAAAGGTATAACAAAGGGGAAGGCCAATGTCGAAGATATGCCAAAACCTATAAAATACCAAGAAGGGTAGAAACCCTCTCTAAACGTGGATGTCGATGCCGAAGAAGAAAGAGGAGCCTAAGGATGCTGGTCTTCATGTGGTGCTGAGAACCATGTGGATGAAAATGATAAAGCATCCCTACTGGAAGAGCAAGGATAGAAGACACTGCCATGATAGCATCAACAAAGATACTACGCAATCCACCATGGGAGAAGAAGCCTCCATGCTGGTAGATGAGCAAAACTCCAAGTAGAACCATGAAAGGAACGGTGTGCATCTCCTGTCTCCAGCTCAGGTAGGATGGGTGCAAACGTGCATGGTAGCCCTACATTGAAATACAAAAACCCTGCAAAAGAGATCAAAATCTGCAAGTATAGAGTTGAGTAGTGAGATGCTCCAAAAACCAAAACTAAAAATAAAATAAAGCAAAGCTAAGTGCAATGCAATGAGTATGTAAGTATGCAGCAGAAGTCTAAAAAGAAAAAGGCTAAGTATAAGGCCACCGTCGCATATGAAGAGTCAGAGAAGGGGTCCTAGAAGATGCAATGGATCCCTTGGGAATAAATGCGTACAATGCAATAGACGAGCCACTAGCAAACCAATCATCCAATCCTTAAAGAGTAGTAAAGGAGATGGGCTGCTGAGACTATCTATGTGCCACATATCTAGTAGCTGTTGGGGCAGATGAAGCAGCAACAGGAGACGTAGCCCCACGGGACTGGCCAGCCGGGTTTTCTAGGAGGACAATCTTTGGCAATGGGTGCAAAACTTATTTTACTTAGAAATTCACTACCAAAAGGTTCGTGTTTCTTTGGTTTCGTCAGAGGAAGTGTCATTCATAATCCATGTGGAGTGTTAAAACCAAGGTATATAATCCGCAAGGACAAATCATTTTAAGTTTTAGAGATATCATGCATCATTTTAAAACCAGTCATTACAAATTGAATCACAACTAATAAGGCTCAAGGGTTAAGCTATTCAATTACAAAACACATAATACATATACCATAAAATAATGAACAATGAACTAAACTTTTAAGTCTAAGCTGAAAGAACATGCCCATGGCCCCATTGCCAAAAAACTTAAAAGACTACAAATATGAAGTTTGATCTTTGAAAGAACATGTTCACTGCCCTAAAGAAGACTACAAATATGAAGTCTAATCTCTAGATTGAAGCAAAATGCGGCATGCCAAAATAGCCCAAAGGGCAACTGCAAGACTGCAAGTATAAATATAATGTCAGCATGGCACAACGGCCCAAGTGTCACACTGTCATCAATGATCATAATATCATATACAATGTACGTGTGTCATGAGACTCATGATAAGTAAACTAAATCAAAGATTATCATCATGATGTGAGACTGCTCTAGTTGCTCTTGAAGTGCCGGCCTCATCATCATGTGTACCATAAAGTACTGCATCTCTCTCAACATCAACATGTGTCTCCTCTTCTTGTTGCATCATCCACTCTGTGAATGGATCGGGCTTTGTTATCATACTGTTACATAACATCCTCAAATTAGCACTAACAAATACCAGATCGTTTATCCTCTCCACGCCAAGACGGTTCCTCTTCTTTGAAGCAATGTATATAGTTCACAATTGCTCCGAACAAGAGGAGCTAACTGATTGACTCAAAATACGTATGGCTAGTTGCTGCAACTAAGGACCATCTGAACCATAATTTTCCCATCACAAAGCTGCCCCAATCTTACAACGATTCTCCTATGTATCCCCATAACCAAAAGAACCCCAAAAGGTCCTGTAACATGAAAGTTGGTCTATGATCTTTCATTTAGTGCCATGATCAAGCATTAGATGAGACAATATAAGTCTCCATACATCCATAACCTTAGTGTCATCCTCCCGACCCTTGCCCTGGAACTCAAGATCCACAAAAAATGCAGTTGCATGCATGGGGGAGCTATAGGAGTTTCACCTTGTCACAACTAAATGGTGTATCTTCTCATATGCCTCATCATTTGGTGCCAACACTTGCAACTTTTCATTCAGCCTATCCACAACCTCATATACCTTGCCAATGCAAGGTTGCATAGCATCCCTAACCCTCAATAAATGCACAATAGGTGATACCATAGCATCTATCCGCTTTACATCATCCCAAAAAGCAGAGTTACTTGCTTTCTCTAAGCATAAGATACCTTTAGGAGTATCTGCCAATGCTGGTGAGGTGGACTCATCACTAAGAAATAACTGCCTCAAGGCACCATTGCATTCTCTTAATCTACCTAGCATCAATAAGTTAAAGGCAAGTCTAGCATCATAGTATTTTAAAAGTGTCTTCTTGGGGCGCAATGAGAACTGATGGTGAAGAAACTGGTGATTCAAAACAAAGCTAACCATTTGAGCTCCTTGCTCTATGACAGGTTACCAATATCCTTTAGTAGGTTATTCAAGCAATGAGCCATACAATATGAAATTGTGATATGCGGATAATATCCTTGGATAATAGCACATGCTGCCCTATTTGCGAGTTCTCCATCTGCAACAAATCCCACAATATGCTTTGGGCCAATAATCTCAGTACTTATAACCCCCTTTGTTGTAAGTACATCTATTGACTTCTCTGTCCTCGAGGCATCATGTGAAGATATGAAATACATTTCCCCATGAGAATAAGCAACCATGCTATGAATGGATTGCTTGCGTATGCCACTCCAACCATTGGCAATCAACGAAATCCATTTTTAGCCCATAGGCTCTTTCTAGTCATTGTTGCTTGCTCAATAAGGCACTTTTCCTTATCGAATAAAGTGGTGTGCAAGGTCTTTGATGATGGAGGTACATACGAAGGGCCATACTCACTAATCTTCTTGCACATCAATTTAAAATACTTTGATCTGGTTGCATGAAACTGAATGTGGTCAGGATAGAAAAAATGTGTCACTGATGTATCCATCTCTTCCTTCTTCTTGGGATTCCAACTAGTATCAAGTGTGCTCTATCTATGTGTAACATGTGGTGCTGTTGATGCCATGGGCGATGCAATGCTTGCAGTAGGTGTGGAGGTAGCACTTCCTAATACTGATCCTGCTCTAGACACATTTGATGGGGATGGTGTTACAAAAGTTGCAGGGTTAACTGCAACACGTCGTGGTCTAGATGCAATATAAGCTTGTTGAATTGCTACATGGTCACGAAGATCCCTTTGCTTCTCCAAGGTCACATTAGGACAAAACTGTACCTCTGAATTTGGCTCATGTAGGAAATGAGCTCGGAATTAATTATGCATAAGATGAAACAAGTGGCAATTGGTATTCCATATTCCAATATTTAAGAAACTTTGAAAATTTAAAATCAATAAAAATTTGAAATAGAAATGCTTTGTTCAACGGATTACTTTGTTTGCTCCACCAATTCGCTTGTATGGGCAAAGCTTGCAAGCCCATGGTTGAGATCCTCCACCACTCAATGGGTGGTCAACATTTACTTCTTCCCACCATGACCAATCCTCGGACCTTCTTTCTTGACCACTAGTACGACGAACGGGGCAGGAAGAAGAAGCCATTTTAGGCTAAAAAACTGAAATAAAAACGGTTAAAGAAAAGCCTAAAGGACTGGTTCCTGCGAAGAGACTCCAGAGAAGGGAGAAGGCTCAACAATGAAGGAGAAATTGAGAACTTAGAACTTAGAAGAGAGAAGGGAAAACGAGAGAAGGGAGAAGGAAGAAGAGAATAGGAGAAGAATGGAGAAGAGAGAGAGGAGGAAAGTAGAGTGATAGATGACGGAGAGTCAGAACCACCAAAACGATGAAAAAGCACGAGCACTTCTCCTCCCAACCACGCCTAGATAAGTGCTGGCCACCTACCCGGATTCTTTTGCCAGCCGTCAACTTCCTGAAGTCCTACTATGCCTGGACTCCCTTACTCTCTAGGCTCCCCTTAACCCCGTTCGGGCGCCCAAGAGCCCGGACGGTCATTCTCGTGCATGTTCCCCTAGATTTACCTTAATGTGACATTAAATGTCACTTTTAATGTCACATTCCATATTTATGACCTTAATATGACATTAAATATCACTTTTAATGTCACATTAATGTCACATTTCCTTCCCCTTAAGAATCGGTTTCGTCCTCGAAAACGATACTTGGAAGGTCTAACTGTAAATCGGGAAACCTTTTCTTTAAAGTACTTACTCGCTCCCATGTTGAGCTTTCTTCTGAACAATCTTTCCACTTAACCAAACATTCTTGATAAATAGTATTCCTCGTTCGCCTATTACGAACATTTAATATTTTTTCTGGTTCATGTGGATTAGATTGGTCATAGAATAACTCCTCAATATCATCATTTAAGATTAGATTATCCAAATCGCCTAGCTTCTTCCTTAATTTACTTACATGAAAAACTGGATGTATTTTACTACCAGCAGGTAGTTGGAGCTTGTAAGCCAATTCTCCCACCCTTTTAAGTATTATGAAAGGACCACAATACCTTGGTGAAAGCTTTGGACAATGTCCCCTTTTCATAGTTTTAGTTTGTTCAGGCACCTTAAGATAGTCCAATTCTCCTTCTTTAAAGGAGATGTCTCTTCGGTGAGGATCTGCATATGCTCTAGCTCGATTTTGAGCTTTTTTAATATTTTCTTGAGCAAATTTTAACATACTATTCATATCCTCCAAAAAATCTTTAGCTGCCTGAACCTTTTCTTTATGCAGTCCTACTGCAAAAGGAGCTCTGGGCTGAAACCCATACATTAACATAAATGGACTATATCCAGTGGAAGAGTGCTTGGCACTGTTATATGCAAACTCTGCTATCGGTAAATACTCTTCCCAATTAGTTTGCCTTTTACTTACATATGCCCTAAGCATAACTTCAAGAATTTGGTTAACCCTTTCAGTTTGCCCATCTGTTTGCGGGTGATCCGCCGTACTCATGTTAAGTTTAGTATCCAATTTCCTAAATACCGCACGCCAAAAATGGCTATCAAATTTTCTATCCCGATCAGAAACTATATTTGCCGGAAGGCCATACAATCGGTATATGTTCTCTACGAACAATCTAGCCAATTCTGGTGTTTTAACATCAGTTGAAGTTGGAATAAATCTAGCCATTTTGGTTAACCTATCCACAATTACCCACACAGAGTCGTGTCCCCTCTGTGTTCTAGGTAGAGCAACAATAAAGTCCATGGAGATACTCTCCCATTTTCCCGAAGGAATTTCTAATGGATGGAGAAGTCCTCCCATTTTTAATTTTTCAGCTTTATTAACCTGGCATTTATTACATTTGACCACATAGTCAAGGACGTCCTTATTCATTCCAGGCCAATAGAACTGCCTTTTAATAAGACTATAAGTCTTATTAACTCCTGGATGTCCCGCACTAGGGGTATCATGACACTCAAAGAGTATCTGGCGCCTTATTTCTATATCTTTCGGGACACATACCCTACCCTTGTAGAGTAAATAACCATTATCAATGGTAAAATTCTTCCACTTGAATCCAGTTTGAGCAACCCCTGATGCTCCATTTCCTTGTTGAACATCCTCAGATATTCCTTCCTCAGTAGAAGCTCTTTCAGTTGGATCCCCATTTTTTATTGCTTCCCATATGTTGGAATATGCCGGATCAACCTGGCATTTCCCTTTTAAAGATTCAAGCAAGTTGGAAGTGAACTGAGTAAAACTCAATTCATTAATGATGGGCATTCTGCTGAGTGCATCAGCTACTATATTATACTTTCCTTTTCTATATCTTATCTCATAGTCGAACTCTTGGAGGAGTTCGGCCCATCTGGCTTTACACCCGTGTAAATCTGGTTGATCATTAAGCCACTTAATGCTTTCATGATCCGATAAAATTAAAAGTTTGGCACCATACAAATAGTGCCTCCATTTCTTCATTGCATGTACTATTGCATACAACTCCCTCTCATAAACAGAATAATTCTGTTTTGCACGATCTAATTTCTTGCTTTCAAAAGCAACTGGTCGACCTTCTTGTAATAAGACCGCGCCTATTGCCTTATCACTGGCATCAGCTTCAACCACAAATGGTTTATTGGGATCCACTATTAATAATACTGGAGCTGTAGCAATAGCTACCTTTATTGCCTTATCACTGGCATTAGCTTCAACCACAAATGGTTTATTGGGATCCACTATTAATAATACTGGAGCTGTAGCAATAGCTACCTTAAGTTTTTGAAAACTTTCATTTTGATCTGTTCCCCAATTAAAACTTTTCCCTTTCCCTTTAAGTTGGTCTGTCATTGGAACAGCTATTTTGGCATAATCTCGAATGAATCTACGATAAAATCTAGATAAACCTAGGAAGATCTGCAGCTCTTCCAGGTTCCTTGGAGGTGGCCATTCAATAATTGCCCTTACTTTTTCTGGATCCATGTTGATTCCCTCTTTCGAGATTATATGCCCTAGATATTTGACCTCTTGTGCAAAGAATTCACATTTAGTTTTCTTCGCATAAAGGGAATGTGTTCTTAACAGTTGGAATACTAATTGTAAGTGTTCCAAATGTTTTTCTCTTGATTTACTAAAGATCAAGATATCATCCAAAAAGACTACTACAAAATGTCCTAGATAGGGCCGTAAAACACTATTCATCAGCTTCATAAAGGTAGCTGGTGCATTAGTGAGGCCAAAAGGCATCACCAAAAAATCATAATGCCCGTATCTAGTACGAAATGCCGTCTTGGAAACATCTTGTGCCTTAATTCTTATTTGGTGATAGCCTGATCTTAAATCTATCTTTGTGAAGAATTTTGCCCCTTGTAATTGATCAAAAAGATCTTCCATTCTGGGCATAGGAAATTTATTCTTCACCGTTATTTTATTAAGTGCTCTATAGTCAACACAAAGTCGCATAGAACTATCTTTTTTCTTTACCAATAAAATTGGTAAAGCCCAAGGTGAATTACTGGGTTGAATAAACCCTTTATCCAGGTAATCCTTAATTTGTCTTTCAACTTCTTGATGCTGTGTTTCACTTAACCTATACGGTGGTTTTGAAATTGGGTGTATATCCTTATTTATATCAATTGGGTGATTTATATCACCCCTATCTGGTGGAAGGCCACTTGGTAAATCCGAAGGAAACACATCTTTAAAATCATCTAACAAACTGTTCAATTCATTATTAACATTCAACTCACAAACATAAGAAAATTGTTGCTTTATATTACAGAAAGTAAAAGTATTCTGTACAGGAAGAGACCATAGCATATATACCTCACAAATTTCCTTCTTTATCAGCTTCTGAACTTCAGTAGAACACAGCAAAGGATTATCAGATACTTCATGTTCACCTTGAATGACAAAAGTCTTACCATCCCTTTCAAATTCCAGTGTATTATGGTGATAGCTACGTTTTAAGGATGGTTCCAATCCCCATAGCCACTCCCTCCCTAGAGCAATATCAGCTCTTTCCATGTTCATTATTTGGAAATCAAGCTTATCTTTATATCCTTGAATCTCGATTTCCAAATTGGATACCATTGTATCCCATATTTTATTGTCTTGGCCTTGCATCATACGAACAACATATTGGTGCTCACTGTTTTGTTGGGGAAGTTTCAATTTTTTGACAAGTGCATAATTTATAAAATTATGTGTGGCAGAGTCATCAATCATGACTCTAACCCGTTTCCCAGCTATCAATCCATGTACTCTAAGTAAATCATGTGGCCCAAAAGTAGGCTGCCACATAGAAGTTGACATACAACACTTATGTTGTACATCCATGTGCAAGACCTCTAAAGATTTATATCTTTCATGGCCCGTTAATTCTAAGGTCTGCACTACATGGATTTGTTTTTCTTTTCCCTTGCCCTTGTCCTTTCCTTTGTCTTCCCCCTTTTTCTTTTGAGGGCAATTCCAAGCAACATGGTTAGGGGATAGGCAATTAAAACACAACTTTTCTTTTTTGGCCTTATCAAAGTCATCAGGACTTAACTTTGGCCTCATATATGGTTTCTTTTCAAAAAGTTGTTTTCTACCCTTGAAAAATGGCATTTTTCTTTTAAATTTGCCCACAAATTTTGAGGTTTCCAATTCCTTAGACTTGGGCTCCGTATCAGTGAGACTAGTGAGTGTACCTGGACGCGTACTATCTTCATAAATTAATGCAAATTTAATTGCCACTTCAAGCGTCTTAGGTAAACTCCGTTTTACTTCCTTTTTACAGGCTTTATCCAGTCCCCTAATGAATCCTCTTGTTTTTTGGAATTCATCAATTCCTTCTAGTTTGAGGATTATCTCACGATATTCCTCCAGATATGTCAGTAGGTGTCGTCCCTTTTGTCTGACATAATCCCAATCTTCCCAATTTCTTTCCATTTCATTTTCAGGAAGAAATTCTTTTAAAAAGACGGATTCAAATTGAGCCCAAGTTTCAGGTATTTTATTTGCCTCCTTTAAAGTTCGCCACCACTTATATGCTTTGGGCCCCAAAGTTAAACTAGCCTCCAGTGCTTGGAGATGTGGTGGGGTATTTTTCAATTTATATAAATCTTCCCATTTTTGGAGGAAATTAAAAATTGTGTCTTTATTCCTATCTTTTTCCTCCCCGTAAAGTTGAGGTGGTTTCATATCTTTTAGAACTGGATTATCCCTCAATTTATGGTAAGTTTGGGGTTCCTTAGGATCTCGCATAGTCACATCTAAATCTTTCGATGAAGATGGGACATCTGAGATTTCTATCTTATTTTTATCTCTTTCTAACAATAAAGTTAACTGAGATTTTATTTCAGTAAGTGTTTGAGTTAAAAATTCCATTTGAACCCCCTGAGTTTGCACACGAGCAGTAAGATCATCGAATTGCTCTCGCGTGGCAAAAAATTCTTCCCATTGTTCTTCTTGTATGTCTGGTTCATGGGGATCTACCATAGGTTGATCCCCGGAACTAGAACTTTCCATTACCCTTTCTTTCCCTTTTTCTGCCATTAATACACTGGAATTGGAAAGCAAAAATAAGAATTTTGCATACAAGTAAAGTACTTCCCTGATTTTTAATGGCAGACAGTGGCTTCAGTCGTGTATTTTCTGTCTGTCTCACAGCAGTTGTCTCACGCACAGCAATCGTGACACATTTTGCCTCCGTTGAGCACCATCAGATCACGTTTTGCCTCACGACTGATGCAGCTGACGCCTCATCTTTTGTTGACCAGAAACGGAATCATGTTGTCTCGCGCTGGTTCATTGTGCAGGCGTTGACCAGAAACGGAATCCCCTTTTTGCCTTTCGCTAGTCGACGGACCAGAAACGAGGCCCCCGTTTCTTTTTTGCTTTACTTTAATCGTTTCTCCCAAAAGAAATGTCACTTACGTGACGTGGCGTTTCTCCCCTTTTATTTTCCTTCACGGCCCGTCGATTCTCACGCGACGGGACGGGGCGCTTTTGGCTTTCGTTTCTCACGCGACCCGTTGATTATTATCGACGTCTCTTATGACCAACGACTCCAGCAATTACTTTTCGTGACGAGTCACGTCACGTCTGGTCCATCGAACTTTCGCCTGAACAGATTGCGGGCAAATTCGTCACTGTCCTTCCATTGAAGACCTCCAGGAATCCTCACGGCTCTGATACCAATGATAGATGGCGGAGAGTCAGAACCACCAAAACGATGAAAAAACACGAGCACTTCTCCTCCCAACCACGCCTAGATAAGTGCTGGCCACCTACCCGGATTCTTTTGCCAGCCGTCAACTTCCTGAAGTCCTACTATTCCTGGACTCCCTTACTCTCTAGGCTCCCCTTAACCCCGTTCGGGCGCCCAAGAGCCCGGACGGTCATTCTCGTGCATGTTCCCCTAGATTTACCTTAATGTGACATTAAATGTCACTTTTAATGTCACATTCCATATTTATGACCTTAATATGACATTAAATATCACTTTTAATGTCACATTAATGTCACATAGAGGAAGAAGGAAGAATGAAGTGACAAGTTGGAGAACAAGGAAGAGAGATGAGGAGGTGATGGTGCTGGTAGCTACAGGTAGTGGGAGCAGACCAGGGGACTTTGGAGGCTGGAGCAAACCGGATGGGGGCAGCAGACCAAACGTTGGATAGGCTAGAGGAGCAAAACGTGTAGGCGGGAGTGAAACTAGGTGCAGGGGCAGGAGCCAATCGGGTAAGTGGCATGCCACTTGTTGCCTTCCCTGTCCGAAACCGGGCAGGCAACGTTTTGTAGTTTGGGGCGGATTTGTGCCAGGGACGGCGTTTTGGCGTGCCAGGGGGACCATTTTGGCCGTTTCCTGTTTCTATACCTTTTAGGCTTACTTTTGGGCCTAAGAGGGGGTATTGAGCTAAAACACACTTTATAGTTGATTAGCATCTTTAGACAGCCCCAAAACACACTTAGTTAATGAAAAATGCAAACTTGGTATGTGGTTTGAGAGAGTTTCAATGGTCCCCCAAAACCTTGATTTTTTGGGGCACCCTTCAACATCTATAAATAGAGAGGCTGTCCACCGTTCAACCTCATTCTTTTGTGCAAGTTTCTTACTCCACCATGTAGATTTCAGCCATCAACCACCTACCATTTGTTGCCTAGCCATCACCACTTGTAGCCCATCACTATCTAGCCCTAGGCGGCGTGTTTTCAGCCATCACCCTGTAGTTTGGAGGTCTCCATCTGCTGCGACATCATAGCACTTGATCAACATGCGTTTTCAACATCTGGTGCAAGGCGATAGGTTGTTGTCATCTCTCCCACCAAGCGATTGCTGTAATACCTGCGTTTTTGCTGTCGAGCAGGCTGTCTACATTAGCAAACACCTCTCCTGTTGTCACCTTATAATTCTCTGTCTCTAGATTTCAGCATTTGAGTGCTGCGTTTTGGTGACCAGCCTACTACCCTTCATTATTCAGCACTCTCTCATCTTGGACTAGTGGTCACTACACTTGGGATTCATCTCCGGTGGATGTCATCTCGGACACTCCATTGCTTTGCCCTTGGGCATTCTGTATAGTCTTACATTCATTTATAGCATTCATTCACTTCAGAGTTTCTTCTCTCTGTGTTTGTCTCTATGTTTGAGTTTTGAGTTTTTGTGTTTTGCATTTAGCGTTTAGGGTTTGAGTTTTGCTTGTCTCTATCTGAGTCTTTGTGTTTCTATCTTGGTTGTACATGCTGTGTCTTCTCAGTGCAAACCCTAGCATATCTTCACAGTATGTAAGCATACCAAGCCCATGGAGCCTACTTTAAAAACCATACAAAGCCTTCTCAAGACGACAAACTTTCTACTCCAAGCCTTTGATCTCAAATCTTGGAGGTTGTGAAAATGCTATCTTCATGTCCAATTGATGTACCTCTTGAAGAAAGTGGTTAACAAGGGCAATAATAGTTCTGATGATACATATCCTTTGCTTTCATTAATATACACAATAAACATGTAATGAAAGGGTAATAATACTTCTAATGATAGATACACTTTGCTTTCATTACTATGCCCAATATATATGCAACGAACAACCTTATCACATAACTTATGCCTCTCTGAGAATGTACATGAGCATATGCTAGTCAACCAAAAGTCTTTGTAGAGAGATGGAAGGGAGCTAGTATATGCCTCATAAGTAGTGATGGTGCCCAAGTCTCTTGTGGGACACTTGTTCAAAACATAAGCAGCACATAGAATAGCATTGAACCAAAAGAATCAGGTAAATTCTTACTCTTTATCATGCACCTTACCATTGGGATGCAAAATGGGATGGGGACTGGGGACAAGGAATGGGCAGGAATTGCCACCACTTTTGACTATATAGTCACATGAAATGGGTCATGGTATGACAAGAAGCTATTGTCCCTACAATGCTCAACTCCAAAAATGACCATCACCTATGACTATGAGTTAGACTCGTTGAAATGAGTCTTGTCAGTGAATGCATTTTTGAAGAGGTGGATGAGGAATGTGAACTTTGAGGTGTCTAATAAGAGGGGTATGGTGGAAAGACAAGAATAGAGCTTGGTATACCATTAAGGTGCCCAAAGAGAAGGAACTAGAGCCTGAGGTCCCTGCCCAACTGTAGGCCGAGGCAGTGGAACATAGCTAGAAGGTCCACTAGGTAAGAACATATGCACAAACTGTGGTACTGATTGGGCAACACTAGGGGATGGGTACACTTGGGTGCATAACCTTTACAAATAGATACTAGGGGGTACTTGGTTTGGGGAATAAAATGCCGCTATTGGTGCACCTCCACCACCCTATTGCATAGAAGCAAAGGGCCTAGAAAAATAGGATGTGTCTAAGGATGATGGTCCCCTGGTGTGATGTGTGGTGCTACAAGTGAATGCACAAATGTTGTTGTAGAGGAAGGAAAGGGTGGGTTTTGCAATGGAGGTGTGGATGGAAGTGAGGTGTATATTGTGGAAAAGTTTCGTGAGTTAGGTGTAATTGATTTGAATTGAAATCTTGATGGTGGACTTTGTGAATGTGAAGATGAAATACTGAAAGCAAACTTGCTTGTAGAAGGAAAACTCAAAGAAAATTTACCTGAATTTTTCTTATAATCACCCCTTTTTGTGTTTACATAACAGATATGGATCTTCTTGATGACTTACACCAGTATCCTGCAATATAGGATTAATGGAGGGACTAGAAATAGAAACTTGTTTACCTTTCATTGATGATGTTCAATTGGATTGAAAAATGGTATATATTTGGTGTATCCTTCGCGAATTGCGGAGCTCATCCAACGGTTTTACAGGATCCTACATTTTGTCACATAAGCTGAGGTGTTGATTGAGGTAGATTAGGTTTGATAGAGCTTTCTGCAAGTCATTCTCACATCTGAAGAATCATCTCATGTTCTTCTCGAGTGATCCTTATAGATTGGTTTGTGCATACCAATTTGCCATATCTCCTGTCAAAGGCTTAGTAGGAGCTAGCTGTGAGTGTCACTCCTATTCGAGCCTTGTTGGTTGTGAAGGAGTCTACTTTGGTGATGAAGAGGATGAAGACATCTTCCCTTCTACGTTCTTACTTCTCTTCAATGTTAAGATTTTAGATCAATGTTTAGGTATTGTCAGAGTATGCCTAGCTCTAATACCATGTAAAGAAATACTAAAGCAAAGAAGATAAGAACAAACTGTATGGCAAAACACAATGATACACAATAGAACCCAAAGGTAAAGAGTAAATCAGAGAGAATGAAAATGAATGATGAAAACACACTGTACTAACTTCAAACCTCCATGTCTTGGTGTAGAATGGGCCAAATATAAATGAAGAGTGTGTCATACTACGAACGGATCCCAAAATGCAGCAGGCAGCCTCTATAAAAAAATTTGATCAGCTGCTGTAAGCGCAGAATGTGAAGTCCATACAGTAGTGAAAACCTAACAAATCCAGTCAGGGCAGCAGGCTGAAAATGATATCTATGATCAGGACAGCAGCTGCAAACAGGAAATGCAGCTTCCCAGTGCTCCAAAAGTGCTAAGGGCCAGCTGAAACTGCTGACATCAGCAAAAGGCAGGCCAGTTCAGTGAAAACACAACCCTAGAGGGATGGCAACAGCTGCTGGATGCCGGGAATAGGCTGAAAACATGCCATGTGCAGCAAATGCGTGCAGGTGGCAGCTGCTGGATGCTGGGAACAGGGTGGAAACATGCTGCCTGCAGCAAATGCAGGCTCCAAATGACTGCTGTAGTGAAAACCTAGCACCTTCAGTTGGGGCAGCAGGCTGAAAATGATGTGTATGATCAGGGTGGGAGCTGCAAACTGGAAACACAGTCTCCTAGCCCTCCAAAAGTGCTAAGGGCCAGCTAAACTGCTGACATCAGCAAAAGGCAGGTCTCCACAGTGAAAACACAACACTAGAGGGATGGCAACAGCTGCTGGGTGCTGGGAATAGGCTGGAAACATGCCACCTGCAGCAAATGCAGGCTGCAACAGTTTGTGAACAGGTTGCCAGGGGCTGGAGTTCAGATGGCTGCACCATGAGCTAAATTATCTGCTGAAGGAGGGTGTGGACAGTCATGGAATATTCCAAAACTCAAACTACTACAAGCTTTCATGCCCCATCAGTAAACACCCAAACTTATAGCGGTTTTTTATGCATTGATCACACTGACACTGTTAAGTTAAAAAAGCTCTTTTCCAACCAGGTAGTGTAGGTCAGAAATATTCCTAGTTAGATTCCAGAAAAGTTTTGATAGTGCCTCATAGCAGTATACATTATGTTAATTATTCTTCTCCTTGTAAATTGAGCCTCAAAATTAAGCTTAATCCATAAATGGAACGTGCTTGTACAAACATCTTTTCATAGTCTGCCAAACAAATCATTTTAAAGTATAGGAGACATACTTCCATTTGAATGCTGATTAGAATAGGCATGCTGCACGCTAGACAGTGTGTTTATCCAAGCTGCACGTGATTTGTAAGCTGAGCTTTCAGACAAAGAAATTATGCATTTTGTATAACTGAAGGTTATTGTGAAAGGCAGGTTGCTCTCTAGAGCATAGTTTTTTACAAGCTGCTTGGGAGGTATAAGCAAGGGAAGAGTCATTTCATTTCTTTGAGTAAGGGCTGCTTGTTTGGCTTTTATCTTTGCAAGTCTTCACAAATGTGTTGTTAACGTGATGCTTATATTTCTGTTACCATCTTTTGAGCAGGCTGGGAGCTCAATTGTATGTGTGGTTGTCAAATGTGATCTAGGATGCCTTTCATCTATCCCAGTTTTCAATGTAGCCCTGGTTATTTTTGCAGGTGCAACACATCTCTTTTAATAAAGTTTGCACACAATGATGGAGAGCATAGGTACATCCAGATTGATGTTGGGAAGAACTTCAAGGAGCAAGTCTTACGGTGGTTTATACCATATCAAGTTCCTCACTTGGATGCTGTAAGATTTCTGAAATGAGAATTGAGGTCCTCTATTACAACGAATGCCCTTTTTGTCTGATATTACACTAGCCTGTTTACACAGTTTGTAGCCATTCTAGATTTTCTAATTTTTGCTAATTTATGGCTTTGGGTATAACGACGACATGCACCACATTGTGAACTTTGAGCCATAGCATTTATCTGGCCAGTCAGTTTATGCCATGGTTCTCTACTTTAAGTTGTCAGTGGGACATATTTTGAAGTTTTGCAATGATGGCAGCTTCTGTTAGGATAGTGTCCAACTCCATTTTGGCTATGTTCATATTCTTTGTTGGGTTCCCCATGGTTTTACCCACTTGTGGGAATTGGCACATTGATGCACCTAGAGTGGTTTCCTATGATCATCATGGAAACAACTCAATTTACGAGAACATTGTACACAACATATTGTAGAGACATATTTTCCCTCAATTTGAGCTGTGAGCTTCTCTTGTCCATCATTTTGTGTTGAGGGTGTTCTTGTTTTCAAATTTGTTAGAGTATCAGAGGCATGATGGTTTTTAGACTTTGGGCAAGGGCACAATAGCACATGAATAGAGTAGACATCCAAATTCCAATGCAGCAGACTGGCTGGAAAGGAAGGCCACAGGAAGGAAGAAGATGAACAAGAAGAACTCAAATGCAATGGGTGTTGAAAAGGTAGGAGATTCAGCATAGCAGGTCAAAAAAGTAGAAGACAAGAGAAGGTGCCAACGTGTAGGCCACATGTAAGGATAAAGCAGATTCTGGAAGGTTAAACGTGGAGCCACGCGAGAGCATGTGATGAGCATTACAGCTCGCTTGAGGACAGTCAGGATGTGATGAGCATTACAGCTTGCCTGAGGACATTCAAATGTCAACAAGCCTCGTGGGGTGTCATGGGCAGAGAAAAGTTCATTTTCAATGGCAAGCAAGAATGCAGTATCAAGCCTATTACATGATTGTCATCTGTGTATGTCAAAATCTGATAGAAACACAATACAGTTTCTAAAATTCTCTTTCCCTCTAATTTGTCTCTGCATTATATTGGTTGACTTTTTGACTTCACAAGTTTCACAAGTTAGTACAAGCCAAGCAATCAAGCTGCATCATCTTTGGAGCGCATCACAAGTTAGTACCCAAACTAGTTCTGTCTGAGAACGCATCATCTTGGACAAAATTTTCACATTTTGGGAGTCCATAACCCTTGCATGATCTAGGAAACACGACCTCATTGTTCTGCTTCTCAATTTTGAGAAGGCTTATGACAGTGTGGATTGGGGATTTTGAGAGGGTACCATGCTGAGAATGGGTTTTCCAGAGCAATGGATCAGAGTATTAGCGAGTCATTCCCTGTACAGTCGTGGGCAGAGCAGTGCGGCAGCAGTGCAGTTGCAGAGGATGCCACATCAGCTGGTCGGACAGGGTGCCACGTGGCATAGGTTGCTGCAGTTGGCCAGTTTTCTGCAGTTGGCTGCATTAATTGCAGCCGACCTGGTGCTGGGAATTTTCTATCGTTTGGCTATTTATAGCCAGTTCGTGGCACACTTTTATTATTCATCATTTTCAGATTCTGATCTTGAGATCTGTTGGCTGAGACAGACAGCGCTCGGGCTGACGGAGATCAAGGTCATCAAGTCGGAGACATACGCAGATATTTCCTCTGGCCCCTTGTGTATTTCTGCACTCTTATACAGCATACTACACCGCAGATTTTCTGCGTTTACATTGTCTCCTTTTCTCTCTCTCTCGTCTTTCTGGGTTCAATGGCAATGGCTACATGGAAGGTGGTTGCGAGTGATGCAGATGGCAATGAAGGAAAGCCGCTCTGATACCACTATCAGCCCAAGTGTGAAGTGGACGCGACATGGAGCTGGCGCGACGGGCGTGACGCGGCGGACGTGACGCTGGCAGGTGTGACGCTGACGAGATGGGTGTGACGGGACCGTGAGCTGCGTGACGCTGGTGTGACGGGCACGACGGACGGATGTTGACGCAATAGGCGTGACGAGCCGGATGCAGACAAGACAGACGTGACACCAGCACACGTATCTGGCAGAGCAGTGTACTTTGACGAATGAAGTCTGACGAATGTAGTTTGACGAATGCACTGTGACAAACGGACTGTGGCAGCAGTGGACGAATGAGTGCTGTGGTAGCAGTGACGAATGTACTGTGGCAGCAGTGACGAATGCAGACACTCTCTCAGATTGCAGACACTCTCTCAGATTGACATGAATGCAGGCACTGTGAATGTATTGTGGCAGCAATGACGAATGCAAGCACCCTCTCAGATTGTAGATACTCTCTCAGACTGACATGAATGCAGACACTGTGAATGCACTGAGATTGCAGATGTACTCAGACTGATGTGAACCTTGCATGCTGTGTGGATTGGAGACCTGCGTGATTTCAGACCGACGCACATTAACATTTCATGCTACAGTGACAATTTATGTGAGATTGATAGTTCTATGCTACATTGACAGTTCATGCTATAGTCATATCTTATGATGCAGTCACATTGACAGCCTATGATATACTGACAGTTCATGCTAGAGTGATAGTTTATGTTACTGGTTTACTACTCTACTCAGACTGTAAACAGTTTTATGCTATAGCGCATACTATAGTCACGATGGAAGAAACTGACAATGAAGGAATCACAAAACCAACCATGGAGACAATGTTTCATACACCGCCAAAGAACACGAGATACAAAACCTATGGGCGTAAAACCCGAGATTGGAATGTCTCTCTAGGGTCGAGTAGATATGGGAAGACATCCTGCAAAATTAATGAAACACTATATGAGGAGATGTTGACCATACTCCGTGCTGAAATACATACCATGAGGAAGGAAATGGAAAAGGACATACAAGAGCGGGTTCGAGTTGAAATGATGGAAGAACTAAAAAAGGAGATGCAACAAACATTGGATGCACGCATGGCAGAGAAAGACTCATTGATCTCTAATCTACAAGAAGAACTAGAGGAATGCAAAAAGAAATTGGACGCACAAAAGGAACCACAAACCACACCAGAACTACAAAAAGAAATGGATGTTTAAAAAAAGGATATGCACACCTATGCAAGTGTGGTGGAAGGCACCCTAAAGAAAATGGAGAATGTTGAGAATACCGTCAAAGAAAATGCAGAATGGATAGATGTGGCAAAAAAGAACAAAGGAATGCATGGCAACAAAGTGGAAGTTATGAATGCCACCTTGGAAGAAGAGGCAAAAAGACGGGCACGTGCACTCCACGTAAGAGTGGTTGGACTAGATGAGAAAAGCTCCCCAATTGAAGATGCTACAGCTCTTGCCACCAAAATTGGGGCTACAGATGTACCCATCATTGGGGCTTGGCGAGTCGGGAAAGCTGACACAAAAATAAAAGTCCTCATCTTGAAGTTTGGAGATCTGGAAAAGAAGAGAGCCTTCCTCTCCAAGAGGATCGCTCTCAAAGGATAAAAGATCTACCTAGATGAAGACCTCACCCCAGCCCAGTTAGCCCACAGGAGGGAAAATATGCCACGTGTTCTAGAGGCACGGAAAGCAGGTAAATGGGCTGTATACAGAGATGGAAGAGTCATCATCACAGAGAAAAGGACGGCATGACGGTGTGCGGCCTATGAGACCCTGAAGTTCACATAGTGGAATTGCAATGGCTCCCTTAAGACAGATGTAGGTTATTTTGAGGATATTTTCAAAGGGATAGACATTGCTATGTATACTGAGACACATCAATGTAAAGACAGCCGTCTACCTGATGTATATGGATATAGATGGGAAAGTGTATATCGCCATCAGCCTAGACGGCCTGGAGGGACGAGGGGATCAGGAGGTGTGGCAATTCTATTTAGAGAAGAGCCCCGAGATACAGTCCAAGTGGTACACAGAGATATAGAGGCAAGATACATGTGGATCAGGTTACGTACAAGCAGAACTCGAGACATGTATATTGCCGTATGCTATTTTCCCCTTGCATACTCTAAGTTTGCCCCTAAAGAGGCATCCCCGTATACACCACTATATGAGGACATAATGGGATACATGAGAATTGGGGATGTTCTACTAGCAGGAGACTTTAATGCACGCACAGGAAACAACCAATCTGCTTTCTTTGACACTAGTGATGAGATGTTCAGAGATATTGCATTAGATGAAGTGGGATTAGTTAGATCAGCCCAAGATAGAGAGAGAACAGAATATGGAACACACCTACTGGCATTGGGAAGTGCACATGGTTTGGCCATCCTTAACGGGCTACCACAGTGGCCAAGATCTAATGGCTGCCCCATAGAATGGCTGGTATGATGATGAGTGCAGAGAGACATGAGCATGCTTTCAGCGAGAGATGGCACTTGGCATATGTACACATAAGGATGCTCGAACACTCTTCAAACGGTTGGTATGCAAAAAGAAGCGGGAATACCTGAGCAGACTAGAAACAGAAATGTATTCCATGTTCTTGGGGCAGGACAGCAAGAGAGCATGGAAAAAGATGCACGAGAACCAGCCACCCCTACAAATTACTAGACCGGATGATTGGCATGGATATGCTTGCACACTCTATGATATTCCTGGCCAAGAGCCTATGCCACTCCCCTCAACCTCAAGACCAGCAAATTGCAGATTTTTCACAGAAAAAAAGTGAGGAATGTCATATGGAAACTGAAAAATGGAAGAGCCCAAGATCATGAGGGTTGTCTGGGATACACTCCTAGAGTGATAATCCGAAAGTGTGTGTGTGAGAGGTCAAGCTTTCGTTATAGGTATACCACCCGGAAATGGGTATGTAGAGGTCCTAGAGGCTGTGCCTAAGCGTGTAGAAAGTGTGGTGAGTGGTGGTAAATGTGGTGCACTTAATGGAAGCAGAAAGGAAGGTGTAGTGAAAGATGAGGGATGGGCGGGAACCCAAATGGATTAGGGAGACATGGTTGATTTCTTTTGTCCATTAAATGTAGTAATACACCTACGAGTTTCTTTCACACGAGGAGACAATCTTTGGGAGACCATGATGGACCAGAGAAGGAATACTATGACGGATGGGAGCATATGGAAAGACCACTGGTCATGATGATCTCACGGATGATACGAGCGAAGAGCTCGACCCCACATGAGATTATCAGAGCCGAGTTGGGAGCATCATCCATGGTGGCTGAGACCTTGGTCCAGGCAGTGACTTTCATACATAGGCTATGGGAGCTCCCCCAAGATAGATACCCACGGCTAGCCCTGGCCTCTTCTAGACAACTAGCAGCAAACGGTGACAGACATTGTTGGTATGCTTAGATGAGTACATGGATGAGTCTACATGGGCTACAGATTGACAGACTACCCCCCTTTGACTATAGCTTGGATTGCCCTACACTTGACCTAAGCCGATCAGAGCTAAACCATGTGATCATAGTAGACATACTGAAGTTAGATACGGAGAAGACCTGGATCTGACCCCCCCTCCCCCCATGGCACGAGGATGGTACACTACGAGACCCACTTCCTTCAGGTATCTGAGGACGGTTTCATCACCCGACCCAATTACATGGACACACAGCTGCCTCATGGACTACGCACAATTATTGGTCAGATCCGCACCTCATTCCACCACCTGAGGATTGAGACAGGCAGATGGGAGCGTATACAGACAGAAGAATGCATATGCCCACTATGCGACAGAGAGCCAGAGACAGAGGAACACTACATCTGCCGATGCATTGTATATTATGACATACGAGGTAGATACCACTGTCTGTTTCGAGAGGGTTTTGGACCCCTGAGACGGATCATGCAGTTTGAGGATCAGAGATGCTTGGGATTTTTCCTCTTGGAGCTCCAGAGGCGCAGAGCAACAATTCTACGGAGTAGGAGGCCCCCACAGCTCAGCTCACATAGACAGAGAGCAGTCACTGGCTTTTTCACTGATACACGACGGAGTATGGCAGATACCACTACTACTGCCACACAGCCTACAGGAGTACATCATCATTGGACCTCATCTTCTGTAGGTGTCCCTTTGGATAGAGCAGTGGCACTTAGCCAGTCTAGGTGCCCACGTCCACCCGGACGAAGGCCTAGACATCCACACCACAGACAAATTAAAGCCATCATTGAGCGCCACAGGAGACAGATGTCGAGACGCCTCAGCCATGCAGAGATACATCTCCTTAGAGAACAGACATATCATTGATGGAGAGTTTTCCTTTCTCTACTCTCACTTTCAGATCACTTTTCAGATCACTGACATGTTTCCCTTTTATAGGACACTATTTCATTCTTTTTCAGTCTTATAGGCATGTTTTTCATATTTTTCTCATTCCAGATTAGAAACACACCATCATTGTATGTACTGCTTTGGTCTCATAGGCCACATTGGCCTTTTAGAGACGTTAATATACTCTCTCTCTCTCTCTCTCTCTCTCTCTCTCTCTCTCTCTCTCTCTCTCTCTCAGTCTTTGTCCTATGCTTCCGCATCGCTGCACCTTGACATGGTATTAGAGCGGTGAAGATGGACTGACTGAGGGTTGAACCTATCTGAAGAGGAGATTTCAGCGCGACACAAGACTGTGTTTCCAGGATTCGAGGGCGAGCGGGAGGGCTGCGCATCGGATCAAGGCTGAAGCGAGCGTGGGCGTGCGGGAAAGGAGTCTAATCAGTGAATTTGCTGCAAGTTATTGCTGTTCGAAGGGGAGGAAGGCTGCGTTTGAGGCCTTCCATTGCAGATTTTACCTTCTCATTGCCTCCGGCGGGTGAAGAAGGTTTGGGCAGCGGAGGAATCTGCCCTAGAAGGCTGCGTTTTCGCAGTCAGAGGGGGCTGATTTTGTGTTTGTGTAGGTATTGTAGGTTAACATGTCTACAGAGACTAATTTGGAGTTCCAGGCGATCATGGACAGGAAAGTGCGTGTTCTACCAGCTCTTCCATCGGATCAAAAGTTTGATGGTGACAATTATCTCATTTGGCGGGTGATGATGTTGGTCATTTTGGAGTCTTATGATTTGGCGGAACTGGTGATGGAGGAGATTAACAGGCCCTCGGTGAGGGATGAGTTCAAACTCTCTTCCAATGCTCGTGTGGAGTTGACCAAGGCCCATTCTCATTGGGACAAGCTGAATGCCAGGATTCGATCTTTTCTGTTTCTGTCTTGCACCACAGCCGTGATAGCTCACATCGAGCACTTGACGGTGGCTCGTGAGATATGGCTGGAGCTCGACCAGATGTATAACCGGATGACCTTGATGAAGAGGGTTTCTTTGCAGGTGTAGATGCGGACTTTGTCTGTGAATAAGTCTTCTTCGCTTCGGGAACACATCAACAAACTTCGGCAGCTTCAGATGCAGGTTCAAAATGCGGGGAAGTCTATTTTCTCCGAAGACATGGCGATCACTTTACTATCCCAGTTGCCGCCACGTTTCGGTACTTTTTATTCTGCTCTTATTGCATCAAGGCGGGAGTCGACTCTTCGGTTGGAAGAGTTGGTTCCTATGGTCTTGGACCAGGAGGAACAATTGAAGGGACATAATGCTTTCAAAATGGAGGCATTGGTTGGTCAAGCCTCTCAGAAGAAGGGGAAGGACCAAAATAAGGAGGACAACAAATCCAAGAAGGACAAGGAGAAGGAATCGACTTGCCATATTTGTGGAAAGACTGGTCACTGGAAGAAGGATTGTCCCGACAAAGACAAGAAGGATACCAAGAAAAAGGACACGAAGGATTCTGGAGCGGTGGCTGCATCCTCATCAGCTGCTTTTCTACACTTAGTAGTCATTGAGGACTCTCCACCGAAGACTTCTGATGCTGCGATGACAGCTCCACAGGCTCGAAAGTGGATTGTGGAGAGTGGTGCCTCACGGCACATGACTCCTCCTTTTGTTGGTGTTGTCCATTTGCGACCTTCGCGTGGGCAGATTCTCATTGGAGACAGCTCTTCTGTGTCTATTGCTGTGCGGGGTGAGATGCAACTTATTCCAGATGGATGTTGTGGTATCCACACCTCTGAGGTGTTGCATGTGCCAGGTTTGGGGTATCATTTACTTTGGGTCCATAAGATTTGTGCTCTTGGCCTCTTGGTGGAGTTTGACAATGATACTGTTCGAGTCCTTGATCGTGGATCAAGGAAGGTTCTCTTTGTAGGGTATGAGGAGAGTGGCGTCTACAAATTGAAGTCTTCTTCAGCTCTTACTTCTCTTCTTCTTACTTCTCAGACACAGTCCGAGTTATGGTATGCTCGGTTTGGCCACCTGAACTACGAGTACCTTCGGAAGGCGTGGTGAGGGTTGTTTGTTTGAGGATTGCCGGACATAGTGGTGAGCCATCAGCCATGTGTCTCCTGCATTTGTGGGAAATTGGATCGGGATGGGACTCCCAACAAAGCTTCTAGTCAGTCTACTTCACACATGGAGCTTGTACCTACGGATCTTTGTGGCCCGATGAGGACCGAGTCCTTGAAGGGGAGCTTGTACTTCATGTTGATCGTAGATGACTACAGCAGGATGACTTGGGCCTATTTCTTGACTTTGAAGTCGGAGGCTTTTTCTCACTTTAAGGATTGGCTTCTCTTTGAGGAGAACCGTTCTGGCCGGCGACTGAAGACCTTGCATTCAGACAAGGGTAGTGAATTTATGTCTAATGAGTTTGCTCGTTTTTGTGCAGATAGGAGCATTCACCAGGAGTTTGCTAACACCAACACTCCCCAAGAGAATGGCATTTTGGAGCGGAAGAACCGAAGTGTGATCGAGATGGCACGCACCATGATGGAGCACCGACAGACACCTCAGTTTTTGTGGGCTGAGGCAGTGGCTACCGTAGTTCACATCCTCAATCGGTCTCCCATTTCGGCCATTGACAGGATGATATCTTTTGAGGCTTACTTCGGGACTAAGCTTGATGTCTCTTATTTCAGGATCTTTGGGTGTGACGCTTATGTGCACATTCCGAAGATGCAGCGTGATAAGTTCGAGGCGCTTCCCGATGACGTCCCAGTCCCAAGGTTATCGTGTGTTTGATCTCGTTAAGCGGGATGTCTACACGAGCTGAGATGTGCGGTTTGTGGAAGTTCCGGCCACAGAGGGGGGTGAGGAGCACCCCGTTCTTGGAGATCTAGGGGAGAGTTGGGCTCTCGAGACAGTTCCTTTGGAGCCAGAGCCTCTTGATGGAGATTCTTCTTTTGATTTAGAGTCTTCTCTTCCACCGGCAACCCCCGAGGAGCTTCCGCCGGTGGATGTTTTTGAGTCTTCAGCAGATGGAGAGCGCCGAGGCGAGGTTCGTCCTCCTCCTCGTTGGGCCCGTGACACACTTCGAGATTCAGGGATCGAGGGTGTCCCTGAGGAGTGGGAACCGCAGGATGAACTGCGGAGGTCACGAAGGAACCAGGCACATTCTTCGGAGCTTGTTTGCTTCAACTATTGTTTGTTGACCCGTGTCATGCAGGATCGAGAGCCCACTTTAGTGAAGGAGGCTTTGCAGTCTGATCATTGGCGGAAGGCCATGGAAGCCAAGTTGGAGGCTATTGAGAGGAATGGCACTTGGTCTCTTGTGCCTCATCCCTCTCACAAGAAGGTGATTGGTGTCAAGTGGGTCTTCAAGACCAAGTACCTTAGCGATGGTTCTTTGGACAAGCACAAGGCTTGCCTTGTTGCTAAAGGTTTTGCTCAGCGCCCAGGCATTGATTTCCATGACAGTTTTGCCCCCACTGCTCGTATGGCGACTATTTGAGCTGTTCTTACCTTGACTGGTCATAGGAGATGGTCTATTTATCAGTTGGATGTGAAGTTGGCCTTTCTTAATGGTGACTTGTAGGAGGAGATCTATGTTGAGCAGTCTCCTGGCTTTGGCTCCTTGGATGGAAAAGTTTACAAGTTGAAGAAGGCCTTGTATGGTTTGAAGCAAGCTCTGCGTGCATGGAACGAGAAGATTGACTCGTTTCTTCAGTCGAAGTTGGGATATCGGTGCTCTACGGCCGATCCGCAGCTTTATGTGCACACTTTCGAGGTTAGTCGCGTGTTGTTTGTGTTATATGTTGATGATTTGATTTTGACAGGGGCTCATGCATAGAAGGTCCGAGAGACCAAGACAGCTTTACATCAGGCATTCGAGATGACGGATTTGGGGCTTCTTCATTTCTTCTTGGGTCACGAGATTTATCAGTCTCAGAGGGGGTTTTTCATCTCTCAGGAGAGGTACATTCAGGAGCTCTTGGTGACTTTTGAGATGGAGACTTGTTGGCCCATTACTACTCCTATGGATCCGAATTGGAAGGCCACTTCACACTCAGATTCTCCTTGCTGGATGCTTCACGCTACTGTCAATTGATTGGATCCTTGATTTGGCTTCTCAACACTCGTGTTGATCTTTGTTTTGCTGTGGGTCTTTTGGCAGGGTTTATGATGGAACCCAAACAGGTATATTGGCAGGTTGCCCTGAGGATTCTTCGGTATTTGAGGGGGACCTTTGATTTAGGGATTTCTTATCCCGCAAGTATAGAGGCTTCAGATTTGATTCTTGCAGGTTGGAGTGACTCGGATTGGGCTGGCGATGTGGACCACCGACGGTCTACTACAGGCTACTGTTTTATCTTGGGTACATGTGTTATCTCTTGGAGTAGCAAGAAACAGCCTATGGTCGCCCTTTCTTCTACTGAGGCGGAGTATCGGGCTGCGTCTTCCACCACATGTGAGGTTGTGTGGCTTCGGAGATTGTTGGAGGAGCTTGGTTGCCTCCAGACTCGTTCTACTCTTCTGTGGTGCAACAATGAGAGTTGCATTGCCTTGGTACGGAATCCTGTATTCCATGCCCGGACGAAGCACATTGAGATCCAGTATCACTTCATTCGGGAGAAGCTTCTGGATGGGACCATTGATGTGGAGTATTGTAAGACGGAGGATAATCTTGCAGATTTGTTCATGAAGGCACTTTCCCAGGCTCTTCTTCGGCAACATTCTAGATCCCTCAGTCTTCTGCCCTGTCCAAGATCTGAGAGGGGGTGTTAGCTCATTCCCTGTATAGTCGTGGGCAGAGCAGTACGGCAGCAGTGTAGTCGCAGAGGATGCCATGTCAGCTGGTCGGACAGGGTGCCACATGGCACAGGTTGCTGCAGTCGGCCAGTTTTCTGCAGTTGGCTGCATTAATTGCAGCCGACCTGGTGCTGGGAATGTTCTATTGTTTGGCTATTTATAGCCAGTTTGTGGCACACTTTTATTATTCATCATTTTCAGATTCTGATCTTGAGATCTGTTGGCTGAGAGAGACTGTGATTGGGCTGACGGAGATCGAGGTCATTAAGTCGGAGACATACGCAGATATTTCCTCTGGCCCCTTGTGTATTTCTGCACTCTTATACAGCATACTACACCGTAGATTTTCTGCGTTTACATTGTCTCCTTTTCTCTCTCTCTCAGTCTTTGTCCTACGCTTCCGCATTGCTGCACTCTGACATAGAGGGGTATCAACTCTTCGATCATCAGCTCATAGCCATGTCCTTATTGGTAGGGTGAGAGGTGCTAGATTTAGCATTTAGAGATCAGTGAGACATGGATGCCCCCTTGCACCTCTTCTCTTTTTATTGTTGCAGAGGCCACGAGCTCCTTCTTGAGGGATATAGCTACAAGCATTCGAGGCATCTGACTTCCCATCCCACTGTTCGAGGAGTTTGGATGTTGATTTTGCTGATGACGCAACTGTTTATCTAGATGGGGGCAAGGAAAATTTTAGGGCCTTTGTAGCTATGACGGAGATATTTTGTAGAGCTTTGGGAGCTCTATTAATCGGCACAAATCCTATGGATTTCGGATTTGTGACACTCAATAACTATGTTGGAAGCCACATGAGAATTTCGCTGGGGTTCTCTGTGGCACTTCAGTGAGATATTTAGGCTGATGTGTAGGCATTGATATTTCTTCAGAGCAACAGCTAGCACCCCTACTACTTAGCATCAAGCAGAAGCTATTATGTTGGAGCACAAAAAGATTTAGTAGGGAGGGTGGTAGTGGCAAATTGGGTGCTATTGGCCACTACGTGGTATATTACTTCTTGCCTTCTCTAGGTCATGCATTGGCCAGGTAAAGTGACTCATCAAGAATTTCATTTGGTTAAGTGGAGATGGTAGCCCCCTAAGGGTTAAGGCAGCTTGGGATGTTATCATTCAATGTATATCTACGGGCAGTTTGGGTGTTTTGACCCAGATAATCAAAAGCAAGCATTGGTGGTAAAGCTCATTGTGGGGGTTCTTCTTCCTGGTGAGGAGCCATGGAAGAAGCTATTACTATGGAGATTAGAGACCATTGCTCCTAATCAAGGTGGTCCATGGCAGCCTAGCACACATTGGATATTTCAACACATCCAAGCTATAGGCCTTCTCTTCAACCAGCTACTCAGAATGGAGAGAGGCCACACCATTGTAGAGAGGACACATTCTCTTGATAGGTAGCTTCGACAGTGGGGGAGTGGTTTGCCTTTCTTGAGCTGCCAGCTCATAAGTTTCGAAAGCAGGGAAATGGAAATGCGTTGTACAGTCGCAAAACAGACTTTCAGCCTCGGTCCAAAATGACAAAACAAGAATCTGAAAAATAGAAATATAATTATATAAATATAAATTTAAGTGTGTGAGTGTAGCTGTAGTATATTGGACGAGGTACTCCTTTCACCTTTACATGATTAGATGCTTACATTGCCAAGGATACCTATCACACTCCCTATTTCGTAGCTTTTGGTTGCTACAAAATAGTGTGCATAATGCGAGAAAGAAGCATGCAAATGCATTTAAAGGTTACAAACGAAACCTGAAACTTAAAAACAATCTTTGTTGGCCAAAAAATGGAAACATAGGCGAGTTGGTTTGAGACGCTGTTTGTGGTAACTGTTGACAAGAGGATCTAGATCAGTCAAAGCTCATATAATGCTCTTGACAAAGGATTAGAGTTGTGAGGCACTGGGTGTATAGAAGAAAGCCGTTGGAGAGACTTCAGTGGGAGCTTGGGGAGTAGGTATGGAGAGACCCATTTGCAGGGAGGCCACAAGATGTGCCCTTCCTTTTGTATACCACAAGCTACAGAAGAGGATACAGATGAGTAGCATCAGAGCAGTGTCAATTGTATCTGAGCATTGGATAGCCCAAGGTATATCACTCTTTCTTTGGTTACTAGCACACATGAGTCTAGCAATTGGTACATGGCTCGGCTATGGTAGAGACTCTCTCCCTTGTGCTAGATGTGGGGAGCATGAGGAGACACAAAGGCATTGCATGTGGGATTTCCCAAGGGCTCAAGAGGTTTGGAGGAGAGCTCTAAGGATGGTGTTTCATGGCACTACAGACTCTATGATTTCTACATGAGGGACGGTTGCTTGGGTCACAGAGAAAGGCCCAGCTTGTGGATATGAGGATGTACAGGGGGGTGATGCCTTTCTTCTTTCAGGGCAGCTTGTGAGTAGGGCTATCATGCCAGATTTCACACAGATAGTGTGGACTCGGGGAACTTGTCATAGATGGGAGCTCATAGCTTGGTACATATGGACAGCCCATTGCAAAGAGGCTATTTATTTTTTGGAGATATCTACTGTAGAGAGACTACAGGATCTGGACAGAATTTGTTTATACTCTTTCTGGGAGATGGGAGAGAATGCAAGACAGTTCGGTGAGGAGGAGAGATGCTTTCTCAAGACATGGGATTCTAGCACTTTCCTTGTCCAGATGCATATGATCTGGCATTATAGACCTCCTGACTGGTTACTCATTCAGGCTTTATAATAGACTTCCCATTGTTAACATAATTTTTTGATATGGAAGTCCCTTACAGGGCTGATTTGCATTTCACATTTTGTTTTGGGATAAAGATAAAATTTTCCGAGGAGTCTTATTAATAGAATTTTTTATCTTCTCTGGAAGAAAATAAAAAACGCAAGTAGTGTTAGTTTGAAGATAAACTCTAGTCAATGACTCAATTCAGAACATGTGTAAACTCCATAATCTTTCATCAGCTGTTTGGAGGTTTGTTTCCTTTTGAGCATATTGGAAATACTTTTGTTTGTTCCAGACTTGCATAGGTCTCTCTTATCCAGGCATTTCTTTGGATTTAAAGTCTGAGACACCAAGTATTTAAAAGAAATTGAAAAAAAGAATAATTCAGGATGTGTCTGTGGCTATTGAAATGCCCTGTTTCTAGACCAAACACTTTAGAATAGTAATGTTATGAGTGGAGTGAGGCTAGTCCCCCACTCATCTTGATGCATGTTACACACTGTTTTTGAGTTTCCAAGAAGCTATTATCTTGTGCCACTTTAGTGCATTTTTATCACTATTCTGAAAATACTGTGCAGGTCATCTTGACACATGAGCATGCCGATGCAATATTGGGGCTTGATGACATCAGAGGAGTACAGCCGTTTAATGAATACAACCTTATTGAACCAACACCTGTCTATCTTACACAGCAGAGTATGGAAAGGTCTCAAATTGTTCTCTCCTTTAGGTCTTCTCTTCATCCTTTGTTTGCTTGAAAAGAACCCATAAGGTATCATGGCTAATTTTTTTCAGAAACATTATTGCATTTGTTATACCGTGATTTAGAAAAGCATGTCAAAACTGAAAACAAAAACTTGCACTCTTCTTTACATGCAATGCCAGGTCTGTTAGCCTTTAGGTTTCTCTCCTTCAATTCTTCACGTGTTCAATTCCTGGTGCTCCTCTTCCTTCTCCTCTTCACTCTTCCTCTGCTCATAATCATCATCATCATCATCATGATCTACTATCATCATTTTGTTTTCTGTTAGAATAAAATATTTATTAAAAACCCCTTAGCACAATAAACATCACTAAGTTAATAAAGTGTACATGATCAATGTACATGAACATGAGCACATGGATCAAGATTTGTAGGCTGTCAGCTCAAGGAAGAATGCCTAGGACAAAGGCTAATAGATAGCCAGTTTGGTGGTTTATAATGTCAAGCCAGATGAGGATCCCCAAACAACAGAAGTGCTGGAATCCCAATGTGCAGAAACGCCTCTCACATCCTCATGCACTCAAAATCGCACTGCAATCTCTCCTATTGGCCTCTAAGCGTACGAATGATCTCTATGCAGATAGGTGGGAGAGTCTTAGCATGCAGAGTCATATCAAACCATGTGACCTCGTGAGCTGTCCCTTGTAGGTTGCTGCTGCTACCAACCCTACCAGGTGTTGCTGCCTGCTCTGCGCCCTCAGCCTTCTTAGCTCGTCACTACCCTGCATAGCCTATTTCCATCACCAGCTTGCTGACATCATTGTTGTAATTGTCACCTCATCATTCTCATTGCTTTACTTCATTGTTCTCGTTGCTCCACTTCAACCCTTTTTCTTCTGCTCCTTGGGTATTCCTTTTCTTTCCTTGTAATGTTTGCCTGATGCTGCTTCTGCATTTGCCTCTCTTCTACTTCTCCTTGTGCTGCTGCTTCTTGTTCCCATTTTACTTCTGCTTGTCCTTTTCAACCTCTACTTTCTCTTCCTCCTGTTGCTCCTCCTCTCTTTCTTCCTCCTGTGATTGGTCCAAAGTCTTCATTGCTGTCCTTGTCATTGTCATCGTCACTGTTAGCATCATCACCTGCTCTTCCTCCTCCTCCTCCTCCTCCTCCTCAACCAACCCCTTCTCGTCTTTCTCATGCTTGTTTTTTCCCCCATGCAACTCCTGCATTTCCTTCTCTCCTGTGCCTGCCACTTCTGTTTTTCGTCCTCCTTTTACTTCTCCTTCTCTGGCTACTTCAATTCGTCTTGTGCTGTTGCTGATGCTGATCCCTCTCCTGCTGTTTGTCCTCCCCCTCCTCTTCAGCCTCCTCTTTTTTGTTCTCTTCGTCTTCATCCTTCTTGTTTCTGTCCCTCTTCTTGCTGCTCTACTTTCTCTTCTTCCTTCTTTCCCTTTTCTTCATCCATTCTATCCTGTCCTTCCTCTCCATCTTGTTCTACCCTTTCTTGTTCTTCTAAGGTCTTGCACGTTCTCTTCCTCCATGCTTTTTCTCTTCTTTTTCTTCCTCATTTTTTTTGCTCCTTATTTTTCCTTTTTCTCCTCTTTCTCTTCCTCGTCTTCTTTCACTTCTGCTTTTTCCTTTCATCGCCATCTTCATATTCTGCTTCCTTCTCTCCCTTCCTCTTCCTCTTCAGGCCCCTTTTTCTTTGTCATTGTTGTCATAGTCATCGTCATCGTTGTCCTCCTCCTCCTCATCATCATCATAATGATCATTGCCCATGTTGATCACATCATCCTGTTATTGTTCTTCTTTGCAGTTGATACCCGTCATTGTTGTATCATCATCAGCTTCTTCTTCTTCTGCTTTCTTGACATCATGATCAGCATCTTTATCACTGTCGTCTTCTTCTACCTCTTCGTAGTCATCGCCATGATAGTGGTCATCTTCTTTTTCGTTTTTATCATCCTCCTCACTGTCACAATCATCACCATTGTCATCATAAACATCATCATATTCTCCCTCTTGCTCCTCCCCCCCCTTCTCATGTGTTCTTTTTCCTACTCTTTCCTCATACTCCTGTTTCCTCTCTTCTTTCTACTCTGCCTTTGCTCATTTTGTATTCCTCATTCTGCTCCCTCCTCCCTCCCCCCTCCTCTTGGTGCTGTTCATTAGTCTTCATCTTCCTTTCCTGTTTTTCAATCAGCATAGACCAATGAAGGCACACTAATGTTTGTGAGCTGTGTCATGCTTTTCTACTACCAATTGTTTGATAAGAGCTGCTGATGGCCACCATAATTTTTCACATCTGACAAAAAAAATTCCTGCATACAAACCAATCTAAGTGTCAATATTGTATGCATTCCTGATATTTGTCTAAAGCATATGCGCAGATGGCACACTTGATGTAAGTTTTCTACCTTTTCAGCTCGTAGTTAGAGAAAGTTCACAAGTAGCTTGTAAAACTTAAACCTATTACCACTAATAGGGTCATCCTTGTCAACTTCTCTATCATACCTATTTTTGTGTCTCCTTAGATTATGGTTTGTAGCTTTGACATTGTGCTTCTGTCAGTCTTCTCAAGTTTAAGTATTGTTTGCAGTGGGCAAGTTGGTCTAGTTGCTATTGCCATATTTAAATACTCAGCTCCAGCTGTTATTGCTTTTCATTCCTGGTGGGATGAGGAATTTGTTCCCAGTACTAGCTGTTGTATAATTCCGTTTTTAATGTGTGAGATGTTTGTTTCTTATAAGAGTCACAGAGATTTCTCTTCCTGATTTCTTCTTTCCATTTGGCAGAGGCATTAGTGTTCTTTGTAAAAGTCCAGAAAATTTAATGTTTTTCACAAAAAAAAAAAAGAATACTTGATGGATGACATATGGGATGTGGCCACATGTAAAAAAAGGCATGTGGGCATTTAAGCATCTTATTTGAAAATAAGATTTTTCGATTAATTTTAACAGTATCTGTTACTTGCTGCACAAGCCTTTAGGATGATCAAAAACTGACTGTTTTAAGGGTTATGTTGGTGTTTACCTTACTTTTTCTGAAAATTTCATTTTGTCCAACAGCATTGCAGCCAAATTTCCTTATTTAGTGGACAAGGAAATCAAGGAAGGTCAAGAGATAAGGAGGGTTGCCCAACTTGATTGGAGAATCATTGACAATCCATGTCTAGCATCCTTTGAAGTTGCCGGTCTTACATTTGATCCCTTGCCAGTAAGTTCTATGTTTTTTTTTTGAAATGCTTGTGCATGTTAAACTTGTTGAGGAATGTGCAATCACACCCGCTTTGTAGCCTCATTGTATGGAACAGCAAGGCAAAGGATCACATTGACAATAAACCTTAGACTAGGTCACTTTGTGCATGCTTGATTAAAACCATGGTAGTTGAAATACAATGGTTCCTTTCCACTCTCTGCCACCTACCAATACCACCTATTGTAAGCCTATAAAAGGTACTCATCCCCACACTCATTTGATCCCTATCATTCTCATTCTGTTGTACTTGCATTATGCTTCAGTAATATCAGTTGTTCTCTTTTGTCATTACTTATGGTCCATTATGATTGTCTTCTCGCTCATCAGTGATCCATCGTAGCATGCTCCTCAATATTTTAACATAGTATTAGAGCAGGTCTTACTCCTAATTAGTCATTGGGTTCACAAATCAATCACATATATGTTGAGCATAGCAAGCAAGGAGTGTAGTCCAAGAGATGGCATTTTGAATTGGCAACTTATTAAATCAAAAGAATCTCGCCAGATGGGTGCTTCCTTGAGTTGCTATGAATGAAAAACTAGTCGCCTATCAGAAATCCTAAGTGGGCAGCCATAGCCACTTGACTTCAAGCTCAAATATATCTTCAATGTCTTACTTCCTTTGGTTAAATCATGTCACTGACACTCTAATCTGCTCCAACACTCAGATTTGAGCAAGGCTTAGCAAGGGAAAGATTCAATTTGAAGATCCGACATCAAAGATTTATCAAAGCATAGTATTTGTTGATACTCACTTAGTGTCTCTTGACACTAGAGCTTCTTGTGTCTCTTGACACATTCAATTTCAACTCCTTTGCTCGTCTAATCTCAATTATTTGCTACTGTTCCTACAATCAAAATGGGCAAGGATTCATCCTCATGCCGTTTCGAATGTGTTGGGTTCCATACATGGCAAACAAGGATCAAGCTCATCCTGATGAAGAAAGGATTGTGGTCTATCACAAGTGGTCAAGAGAAGAAGCCAGGGGAAGCTATACTCTCAGTAATATGAGATAAAAATGATGACAAAGCACAAGCTATTATCAAGCTCGAACATGATGACAACTACATTTATCATATTGATGATTGTGAAACCTCTTAAGCAACATGGGATTGGTTAGAAACCTTGTTTGAAGCTCACTTAAAATCCTCCGAATATGGTTTGTTGATTGAATTTTTTAGGCTTGAAATGAAGAGTACTACTTCACTTGCAAGTCATTTGAATTATATGGAAAGCTTGTTAAGACCAGTAGAACCGGGGAGGCATAAGGGGAGGAGCTAGGCTCTATGAATCCCATTTCAGTGAGTTCCTTGACTTACTTAGCTACTTCCTCTCTCTCACATTTAGAGAGCCGATATGGGGGTTTATTGATGGGCTTGGCATGGGGCTCCAAGTCAATCGGGTGATCCACGGATCTCTGAGGTGGGAGAGTGGTGGGGGATTGAAATAGGTTCTAATATTCAGCCAAAAGTGCTTTTAATGCTGCATTTTCCTTCCCTAAAGTGTGTCTCGTCAATATCCTTATGCAAATGCAAGACAAAGATCTGTGAGCGTTTCTTGAATTCCTTTTTGTACATTAAAGCTTCTCTCCTTGAAGAGGAAAAGAAAATAAAAAACAAAGGAGAAACAAGCAGCTCAAGAGGAGACCGACAACTCCTCTATGTGAAGGACAAAGGAAAGAAAGACATAATTTGTGATTTTTGTAGAAGACCTAGGCATATTGAGAAGTTTTGTCATGCTAGGAAAATATCTCAAAGAGCATACCTTGCGACAGTTAAAGAAGATGAAAACAACAATGAAGAAGAAAAAGACATTCAAGAGCAAAAGGATAGGACCCATTGGTCGTTTTGTACCTCAAATTCAGATAGACTTTTTTAGATTTTGTGTGTGTACTTGCCTAATGTTATTTCTATAAGCTCTTTTACTCCTCATGTAATCTATGCACCACAACCTCTACACACTTGGTGAGGATGGTTGTTTTTTCCATGTCTACACTTAGCAAGGTTCTACTCATAACAGCCTCTGTATACTCAATGCTTTTTATGGTTGTGATTGAGGAGGGGTGTTGAGAAATGTGCAATCACACCCGCTTTGTAGCCTCTTTGAAAGGAATAACAAGGCAAAGGATCACACTAACAATAAACCTTAGACTAGGCCACTTTGTGCATGCTTGATTAAAACCACGGTAGTTGAAATACCATGGTTCCTTCCACTCTCTGTCACCTATCAATACCACCTACCGTAAGCCTATAAAAGGCACCCATCCTCACATTCATTTGATCCCTATCATTCTCATTCAGTTATACTTGCATTATGCTTTAGTAATATCAGTTGTTCTCTTTTGTCATTACTCATGGTCCATTATGATTGTCTTCTTGCTCATCAGTGATCCATTGTAGCATGCTGCTCGATATTTTGGCAAAACTTTGTGGTGATAAGAAAATCTGCAAGATGAAAGTGTTAGAGATTAGTCATCCCCTGGACTAGCATTTCTCAGGTTGCCATTGGTGCAGTCAATTCTGTCAGAGGTACTCTTGGAGGGCATTATTCATTATTCATTATTCTTGTCAGTCGGTGGGCATTTTCAGCAGGTAGAGTATACGGGCAGTTCCATCAGGCAGGTGATGATGCCACACGGCAGTTGGAGGATCAGTTGCTGATTATTTTATTCATTATTAATGTAGTTGGCAGCTTGTTGATGAGGTTGGCCAGTTTTGTTGGTCACATGCATTATTTTATTGCATTTATTTCCTCCTATTTAGGCGTAGTTGGTTGCTTGCCTCTTCACTTGGTTTTTAGGTATTGGTGGGAGCGATACCGCTTAAGGAGATATGCCAATAGCCCTTGTATATCTGCCCTCTTCATTCTAGCATTCATTTGTAAATCCTAATGTGCGGCAGACATTAGGGTTTAGCAACAGCCTTGGGAAGTGTGCTAGAAATTGGAAGCTCCAAGACTTGGAGGCAACAAGGCTGAAGCTTTTTTTAGCCTACTCAAGTGAATCCATCAAAGCAGGTGAAGGCCAATTGATTGCTCGAATCAAGGGGCAAATCAGATTACAGACTTGCTGGTCATTTTGAATAGCAAGGGGAGTTGGAATACCAAAAGGGATTGGGAGAATCCCATTGTACATCAACTTCTTCTTCAATTAAGTTAAATAAATATGGAAAGGGGCGCCAGTTTTGGAGTCAACAGGGTGTCCAATGTCCAAGATTATATGGTAAGTATACTTTTCAGTTTTGTGAATTTGTTAATTGCTGTAATTAGTGCTTAAATCAGGTTATTTACCACCCTATCCGAGGAGGAAGGCTGGTTTCATGGTGCCATTGCCGGGATAGCACTGAATCCCTTGATGGTGGGCCCGAGGCACTTGATTGCAAGCCAAAGCTTTGGCTAGTGCTGATTTTTACTCTCAGCTGAGAAATTACAGTAATATGTCTTCATACAGTGAGATGGACTCAAGCAATGATGATGCCTCTCAGTATGAACATTCACATGGGAATGAAGGAAATGCAATGTAAAGTGTACTTTTCAGTTTTTTGAATTTGTTATTTGCTGTAATTAGTGCTTAATCAGGTTATTTACCACCCGATCCGAGGAGGAAGGCTGGTTTCATGGTTCCATTACCGGGATACCACTCAATTCCTTGATTTGGTGGGCCCGAGGCACTTGATTGCAAGCCAAAGCTTTGTGCTAGTGTTGATTTTTACTCTCAGCTGAGAAATTACAGCAATATGTCTTCATACAGTGAAATGTACTCAAGCAATGATGATGCCTCTCAATATGGACGTTCACATGGGAATGAAGGAAATGCAATGCCTTACCTTGGACAAGGCTTAGAGCATGGACAACAAGCTGAAAATCTTGTTGTTGGGCAAGATGCACGGCCTTCAGGGCATAAGGAGCCTGATGACCAGCAAAGTGAAGAGGAATTTGATGACCGGTTCAAGAATCGGATGAGGACAACAGCAAATCTCTGTTTTGAATTGTCAAAGGATCCTCAGTTTACCCGATTTTTGAATGCTCCAAAGAAGGATAACAAAGGCAAGAAGAAGAAGACGTCTTCTATATCTCGGGACAGCAAGATACACCGAAGATAATGCCAAATCCTTCATTTGGAGCTCCCAAAGATACTAATGAAATAAAACAGTTGGTACCTATGGGGCAAGGAACACAAATGCAAGGCCATCACGGAAGTGCCAATCCAATGGATTTTGGACAACCGAGCATGCATGCTATAATGGGGCAGCCGCGATATTTTGGTGGAAGCACGATTTTTCATGCTATGGTTGGACAAGGACCACATACGGGAATGTATGGCACAAATCCCTATGGTAAGTGGCAACCAATGCATGGTGTGCAAGGCCCAATGTATTCGGGTATGGCTGGAAATATGCAAAACCCTATGTATGGCAGCATTGGCTTGATGCCTAGCGTACACAGTAGTATGTTGGGTAGTGCATTTGCACCCCCGAATGCTTATGGGGCTGAAGGAATGAATGTTGGTCATGCAAATGTTCCGTTTGACGTTGGTTTTGATGTAAATTCAGCAAATGCACCCTTTTTGCAGCAGCCAGTGTATGAGAACTTGACACCCAAAGGGGCAGCAGAAGACTATGATGAGGGTAGAAAAGCAATGAAGTTTGAGTCCTTGAGTGGTGTACAAGATAGGTTGAAAGATTTGACTTTCATTCAACAATTTGATGCAACCTATTGAGGGGGGAACTTCACAGAGTTCTCGAAGATTTAAAAGGCAAACACTTATAGTTTGTTGAGACTTTTCATGATGATGTGCTAGAGAGTATGTCTGCCGAAATTTAGCTTGAGGTTGAGGAGCTAGATGAGATTTGGATACTCGATCAGATTTTCGTACATAAGGAAAAAAAAAGTCAAAGGTAAAGTTTCCAGGAAATTCTTACCTATTGAATCATTGACCAGTTAGATTATTTTTCAGGGCACCGAAATAATAATTAGATTAATTTTAACATTTAATTATGGATAGTGCTCGAAAAACAATTTGGGAAGGTTGCCACTTATAAAAAATGCCCATGCGAGACTGAAAAACGTCTTTAGAGGTTGGAGAGGCATTTTTAGTGTATGCAAGAGAGAGGGAGGAGATGTTGCTAGTCTGATTTGCAGCCATTGGAGGACCTTCTGTTGTAACCAGGGGTAGGAGAAGACCAATCAACAGTAGGTGACAGGATCTACAGACTGTTGAGACAGGGCAACAACAGTAAATGACTGATTTTCTTCAGTTCTTTGCATCTATAAGCTGTTGAGATAGGGTAGTACCAGTAAATGAGAGATTCTCTTCAATAGTTTGCGAAAAAAGTCTGAATGTTCTCTCTCAGCATTCTCTCTCATCTCCCAGCCTTTCTACAACCTTGCTCCAAAGATTGCAGCGTTGAGATTACTAGAGACTGAGAAATTTCAGATTTCTCTCTTGAAAGCCCTAATGTGTAGTAGAAATTAGGGTTTAGCAGCAGCCTCTGGAAGTGTGCTAGAAATTGGAAGCTCTAAGACTTGGATACAATAGGGCTGATTTTTAGCCTATTCAAGGGAAGGGACCGGCAAATAATTGAATTTGGGACATTTTTCATCTCCATCAAAGTAGGTGAAGGCCAATTGATTGCTCGAATCAAGGGGCAAATTAGATTAAAGACTTGTTGGTCATTTTGAACAGCAAGGGGAGTTGGAATATCGAAAGGGATTGTGAGAATCCCATTGTACATCAACTTCTTCTTCAATTAAGTGACAACATACAAAACGGGGCTGTAATGTTTCTAGTGGTCCTAAGTTTTAGGTGACTGTCATGAGGATATGTATATTGGAAACCTCACTTAACATGTGGATTAATTTTTAACCACATGGTTAAGTAAATGTTGCACATATGAAGTGTAACTAGGGTTAGATTTAATTTACGAGCTCGGAACTTGAGGAAATCACGGGATGTCAAAGGCAAAAGTTACTGTAAGTTATGCCGCACACGTACTCGGTGGTATGTGGTGCTAGTTGTTGGCCTAGGTCATTTATTTGGCCATAAGTATTAGTTGGTGATACTAGAGAAGTAGCGTTTAATGATACCTAGCGCCAATTTGATGGTCAAATATGGCACAGAGACACTCAAGAATGGAAGTCACCTAGCAAATTTAATTATTGGCCAGTCAGATTATTTTTCAGGGCACTGAAGTAATTATTAGATTAATTTTCAATATTTAAAGACTGAAAGTTACTATTTAATTATGGACAATGCTGGAAAAATCATTTTGAAAGGCTGCCACTTGTTAGAAATGCTTATTCAAGACTGAAAGAGTCTTTAGAGGCTAGAGAGAGGCATTTTAGTGGATTGACCGTGCAAGAGAGGGGGAGGAGATGTTGCTAGTCTGATTTGCAGCCATTAGAGGATCTATTGAGGCAGTCAGGGACAAGAGAAGACCAATCAACAGCAGGTGACAACATCTACAGGCTGTTGAGATAGGATAACAATAATAAATGACTGATTTTGTTTAGTTCTTTGTATCTACAAGTTGTTGAGACATGGCAGTAGCAGTAAATGACAAATTTTCTTAGTTGTTCGCGAAGAAAGTCTGAATTTGCTCTCTCCTCAGCATTCTCTCTCATCTCCTAGCCTTTCTACAGCCTTGCTCCAAAGATTACAGCATTGAGATCACCAGAGGTTGAGAAATTTCAGATTTCTCTACTGTAAACCCTAGTACGCAGCAAAAAATAGGGTTTAACAACAACCTCAGAAAGCGTGCCAAAAATTGGAAGTTGGAAGACTTGGATTCAACAGGGCTAAAGCTGTTTTTAGTCAAATTCAAGTGGAGGGACCAACAAATTAATGAATTTGGGGCATTTTTCATCTCCATCAAAGCGGGTGAAGGTCAATTGACTGCCCAATTCACGGGGCAAATCAGATTGAAGGCTTGTTGGTCATTTTGGATAGCAAGGGAAGTTGGAATACTAAAAGGGATTGGGAGAATCCCATTGTACATCAACTTCTTTTTCAATTAAGTAAAATAAATACCGAAAGGGGCATCAAATTTAGGGCCAACAGGGTGTCCAATGTCCAAGATTATATGGTAAAGTGTGTATTTCAGTTTTGTGAATTTGTTAATTGCTGTAATTAGTACTTAATCAGGTTATTGACCACCCTGTCCAAGGAGGAAGGCGGGTTTCATGGTTCTATTGCCGGGACACTACTTAGTCCCTTGATTTGGTGGGCCCGAGACGCCTGATTGGAAGCCAAAGCTTTGTGCTAGTGCTAATTTTTACTCTCAGCTGAGAAATAACAACACTATGTCTTCATATAGTGAGATGGACTTAAGCAGCGATGATGCCTCTCTGTATGAACATTTACATGAGAATGAAGGAAATACAATGCCTGACCTTGGACAAGGCTTAGAGACAGCAAACTGAAAATGTTGCTGTTGGGAAAGATGCACGGCCTTCAGGGCATAAGGAGGCTGATGACCAGCAAAGTGAAGAGGAATTTGATGACCAGTTTAAGAATTGGATGAGGACAGCAGTAAATCTCTTTGCTAAATAGTCAAAGGATCCTCAATTTACCCGATTTTTGAATGCTCCAAAGAATCCCCCAAAGATGTTAATGAAATAAAATAGTTAGTACCTAGGGGGCAAGGAATGCAAATGCAAAGCCACCACGGAAGTGCCAATCCAATGGATTTTGGACAGCTGAGCATGCATACTATGATGGGGTAGCCAAGATATTTATGGTGGAAGCATAATTTTTCATGCTATGGTTCGACAAGGACCACACATGGGAATGTATGGCACAAATCCCTATGGTATGCAGCAACCAATGCATGGTGTGCAAGGCCCAATGTATTCGAGTATGGTGAGAAATATGCAAAACCCTATATATGGCAGCATTGGCTCGATGCCTGGGGCACAAAGTAATATGTTTGGTATTGCATTTGTGCCCCCGAATGCTTATGGGGCTCAAGGAATGAATGTTGGTTATGCAAATGGTCCGTTTGGCGTTGGTTTTGATGTAAATTCAGCAAATGCACCCTTTTTGCAGCAGCCAGTGTATGACAACTTGACATCCAAAGGGCCAGGAAAAGAATATGATGAGGGCGGAAAAACAGTGAAGTTTGAGTCCTTAAGTGGTGTACAAGATAGGTTGAAAGCTTTGACTTTCATTTAGTAGTTTGATATAGCTTATTCAGCGGGGAACTTCACGGAGTCCTCGAAGATTCGAAAGGCAACCACTTTCTTGAAAGGCAATGCATTACAGTTGTGGTGCACTCTTTTGATGCAAGGTAGAGCACCGTTAACGTGGGTACAATTTAAGCAAATGTTTGCATCGAATTGGTTGATAAGTACCTTTGAGGTGGACATTATGATAGCTGGGAATAAGCGCCCCGTACCCCTTCATGAGCAAGTGGAAAAATATGTTTGTGGGCTACGCAAAGGAATCAGGGATTTTTACATTATATCCACCGTGTCTAGCATGTCTCAGCTCATAGTGACTGGTTGTACAACGGATATTTTGTTGCGTGTAAAGGATTCGAGCTTCCTAGAGAGTGGGGAAAAGCTGAATAAGAAGTTATTTAAGACTGAGAAAAGGGACAGATCTGAAAAATAGTCTGAAAAGTGGCCAAAACAACAAAAAAAGGGCTCGAAAACATTGGCACAACGCAGGGAATTGATGACTGCAAATAAATGTTTGATTTGTGAACAGGAGGGTCACATTGAAAGGGATTGTTCCAATAGGTAGCAAGCTGGAAAATCAAAAAATCATGGAGATTCTGAAGGAAAGAAGCCTAAAACATGAGTGGGATTTGTGCCCGATGTTGTTAGTGATTAGCCCAATGATGATGTTGAAACTAGCCTTCCTTCTTGGATAGGGTGGTGATAACCTGATTTAAGAGTTAATTACAGCAATAAATAAATGCACATAAAATGAAATACACACTTTACCATAACATTCTTGAATAGTAGACACCCTATTGGCCCCAAAATTGGCGCCCCTTGCGGTATTTCTTTAGCTTTCATTCAATTGGAAGGAGTACAACTCGAGATTCTTCAATCTTCTCCAGCTAACCAATTGCTCTTGCTGTCATAAATGACCAGCAAGCCTTTTGGGTCATTTGCCCCTTGATTCACCCAGGACTTCTTCTCCAATTTGACCCTTGGCTGGCCAAATGCTGCCCCAAATCAATTCGGGATGGGATAGCTCTTGAAATCCCTTGATAATCTTCAATTATCAGCTGCTGATTTCAGTTCCTTGAGCCTTCAATCTTTGGCACGGATCCCAAGGTGGCTGCTAAACCCTAATATCTGTTGTAAATTAGGGTTTACTACAGAAATTACAGATCGGCCCACCAAAAATGGCTGAGATCTCCTCCGAATAGTTAATAATTATTGAGAATGGCTGAGCATAGGCTGAAGGAGATGAGAGAATGCTGTAGAGAGAGAAAAATTCTGAGATTTGTCACGAAGAACTGATCAGAATCAGCTGCTGCCCTGCTGTACCAGCTCCAAACAGATGCACCAACAACAATAGGAGCATCAGAGACTGTGATCTTCAAGAGAAAGTGCATCAGTAGCAATTTTCAGCTTCCCAAGGTCAAGAATATGCAATCTCCATCACCAAAATGGTCTCCAATGGCTGGGAATTGGCCCCAAAAGCTGGCAGCAACAGTCCAATACCTCTTTCCAACAACTCCAAAATTAAAAAACGAGATTTCTCTCTCCCTTCAGCCCTATTTAGCCGATCCCCCACTTGCATGGGAAAGTTTTGCCAAGTGGCAGCTTTCTTAATCCATTTTCAGCAATTTCTAGCCATTTAATTAATTTTCAGAATTAATTAATTCTGAAAATTAATTCAGCCCTTAATCCATGCGCGGAAAATTGACCTTGCCCATCCAAAAATTAATTTGCTAGGCCATTTGCAACCCAAAGTGGTCCCATGTATTAATTAACCCTTGGACAAACGTTAATCCATTAATTAATGCCTAGTCCCTAGTGTCACCACTGACACTTAATGGCCAATTAATGGTCCTAGGGGCAAACTGACACCAAAATTCACCTAGAATCTAACAAGTGTAACTTGTTACAACTTTTGCCTTTGACACCCATCTTTTTCACAGGGTCCTTGGGCCTTCAACTGTAAAAAGTAGCTTGCACCTCACATGTGCATCTTTTAATTGTATATTTGATTAATCCTTTAATCAAATGTCAATTAAACTTAAGCAAAGCATCAAATTTTCACGTACTCGTGACAATTGCTACTGAGTTTTGCAGAGCATGGGGCAAAATTAGGGATCAGCACATGCATTGATGTTCTTTGATAATGGTGCATGAGGCAACTTTATCTTTGTTGATATGGCCGCCCGTCTAGACACCAGAGAGGATGAGATGGTACCCATAGGGAAAGTTGGAATGGCATGTAAAAGGCCATGTAGAGCCGGTTCCATCGCTCATTGGAAAGCTTTGGTTGCATATACAAGGATTTGTGGATAGCGAAGAGTTATTCATTAATCCACTTGAGGGATGTGATGTTTTGCTTGATATGCCATGGTGTCACCATATGCATGCAGTGATTGATTCTCGTGCAAAAAAGATCACTATTCAGCTTAAGAGAAAGGTACTCACACTTGATGGAACGTTGAAAGGTGAATTTGTCTCTGTTGTATTTGCAGCTGTCATTTCTAAAGTAATGAAAAATCATCTATCAGTATACTTGGTTTTTACTAAGGATAAAGATAATAGTGAGAATGTTGGAAATATATCTAAGTTAGAGAAAGATCGTATGTCATTTCTGAAAATGTATGTTGATTGCTTCTCTTAGTTACTTCCAGGGCAGCTACCTCGCCTGAAAGGCTAGAAGATCATGGCATAGATCTTATCCCTAGAAGTAGTCAATCTAATAAGCCACCCTACAGAGTCGGTGCAGCCCAATGGGAGGAGATTATGAGTCAGGTAAATGAGCTGTTAGAAAAAGAGCCCTAAGGATAAGATCTTTGAGACTGATCATTATGTTGAAAACTTAGATATAGCCTATGCAAAGATAAAATATGTACTTCAGAGATTGCAAGAAAAGCAAAAGAGGACAGCTGATCGCCACAGACGTGCTTTGCAATTTGCAGAGGGTGATTATGTATTGCTGCATTTTGAAAAGGCAAGGATGAAAAAGATGAAAGGAAGAGAAAGATTGTATCCAAAGTTGAGTATGAGATACTATGGGCCTTTCTAGGTGCTGGAGAAGATCAACGATGTGGCATATTGGCTGAAATTACATCCACATTGATGGATATACAATGCCTTTCACGTCAGTTTGTTGAGGCCTTTTTATGATGATGTGCTAGAGGATATGTTTGCCGAAATTTAGCGTGAGATAAAGGAGTTGGATGAGATTTTGGTACTTGAGCAGATTTTCACACATAAGGGAAAAAAAAAGTCAAAGGTAAAGTTTCCAAGAGATACTTGGTGAAATTTTAGAATTATTCACCAAAGGATGCCAAATGGATGGAAGAGGACGACTTGGCAGATCATCCTTAGTTGGTGAAATTTTAGAATTATTCACCAATGGATGCCAAATGGATGGAAGAGGATGACTTGGCAGATCATCCTTAGTTGTTGTAGCTTGACCTAGATGCCTTTCAATTAGAGCTGACTTTAGTTTGGGCTTTGTCAGGTTCAACAGAGCAAGGGTCCAGAGTATTGCGTGATGCTCAAGGGGGAGGTAGCACTTCCATTCCTCCAGTTATGGACAGCTCTTGTATGTAGTGGATCTTGGATGTATTCAACATGCATCCAAGGTATTGTGTTGATAGTATGTTTGCCATGAGGTCACTACTTAGTGTACTAGTCACTATGAGATGTATGTGGATGAGTATGAGTTTCACCCGGGCATTGGAACTTTACTTCTGCATTAGCTTATGATCAATTTGACATGAATTTTGCCTCAATCTTGAGACAAAAATTCTGATAAGTTTGAGCTCAGTTTTTGATCAGTTTGAGAACCATTTATAGTCATTTATCCGTCAATTTTTGCATTGATTGTTGCTGATCAGTTTTTGCAATGAGTTTGTGATCAGTTTGGGATCACATTTACAATAGTTTGTGATCAGTTCTCAGATCAGCAAGTTATCAGTTTATGATCAGATTATGCTTAGTTTTGAATGGTTTACATTTGGTTCCATGGGCAACAACATATGTTATGATGCCGTCGATGTTTTAGCCATGGTTTATGCTTGGTTATGCTATGCTATGGTTTGGTTTTGCGAGATGAGATGAACTCATGAGAAATAGACATGTCACATGATAATCTAGCAATGTTTTTAAGATTCTTTGTGAGTCTTATCTTATGCTATGATTGATTGGTAATTTACACCATGTATTGGGCATATGGAATGGTTGAGTATCAGTGCGCAATGTTGTGTTAACCATGATGCCTTGTGGAAATTCCAATCCACTATATTGCTTTTAATGCATCTGGTCGTGCAATCGATGACGATTGCAAGGATTTTAAGGGGAAGGGCTATCATGTGGACATGTATTTTTGAAACCTCACTTAACATGTGGATTCATTTCTAACCACATGGTTAAGTAAATGTTGCACATGTAAGGTGTAACTGGGGTTAGAGTAAATTTGCGAGCCCGGGATTCGAGAAAATCACAGGATGTCAAAGGAAAAAGTTGCTGTAAGTTATGCGGCACATGTACTTGGTGGTATCTAGTGCTAGTTGTTGGCCTAGGTCATTCATTTGGCCATAAGTGTCAATTGGTGACACTAGAGAAGTGGCGTTTAATGGTACCTAACGCCAATCTAATGGTCAAAGATGGTAGAGAGAGACTCAGGAATGGAAGTTGCCTAGCCAATTTAATTATTGGCTAGTTAGATTTATTTTCAGGGCACTGAAATAATTATTAGATTAATTTTCAATATTTAAAGATTGAAAATTAATATTTAATTATGGATAATACTGGAAAACCCATTTTGAAATGCTGCGACTTGGCAAAAATGCCCATGCAAGACTGAAAAATGTCTTTAGAGGTTAGAGAGATGCATTTTAGTAGATTCAGCACGCAAGAGAGAGGGAGGAGATGCTGTTCGTATGATTTGCAGACATTAGAGGACTTTCTGAGGTAGCCAGGGGCAAGAGAAGACCAATCAACAGCAGGTGGCAGCATCTACAGGTTGTTGAGATAGAGCAATAGCAATAAATGGCTGATTTTATTTAGTTCTTTGCATTTTCAAGCTATTGAGACAAGGCAGTAGCAGTAAATGACAGATTTTCTTATGTTGTTCGCGAAGAAAGTATGAATTTGCTCTCTTCTCAGCATTCTCTCTCATCTCCCAGTCTTTCTAGAGCCTTGCTCCAAAGATTATAGCATTGAGATCACTAGAGGGTGAGAAATTTCAGATTTCTCTACTGTAAACCCTAGTCTACAGCAAAAATTAGGGTTTAACAGTAACCTCAAGAAGCATGCAAGAAATTGGAAGCTCCAAGACTTGGATTCAATAAGACTGAAGTTGTTTTCAGTTAAATTCTTTTTTTTTTTGCAAGTAAAATGTGGCTGATTATGTTACTCAAAAAGACTAATTTCAACGGAGTGCTCATGCTCAATAGACTAGCTAGAGCTGATGAAAGTCACAAATACATCATGCATAGAAGCCTCTCAAGGCGGTTTGGGGGGGATAGGGGCAAGAAGCCATGGAGGGGTGGTGTATCGCTATTTGGGGTTGCTTGCCTACATCACGAAAAATAGGTCCTGGCCGCCCCAAGTGCGTATGAAATGACATCGGAGCTCCTAACGAGCCCTGGACTCGCCTTGCACTTGATCCCATCGGCCGCGGAGGGAGTGGATAATGGAGGTCTAGAGCTCTGCTAAGGTCGCTTGTACTGAAAGTCTCTCTCCGCAAAAAGCCTCATGACACCGCGCCTTCTAGATATGCCAACCAGTAAGACTCCCTATGATCTTCTATACCTCAGAGAGATGTACTGTGGGTTCCAGTACCTGGCGGATGGGTAGAGCCTTCAAACGGACCACTGCGCATGACCTTGCCTCGATAATGAATATCGTGTCTTGTATCCCGGCCTCATATAGAAGGTGATGGCCCTGGCTGACTGTCTATCAACAGAAAGCCCCCTATGAGATACATTCAAGGCTGGGTGCTATATGACGAAGGATGCAGCATGCTTCTCTCCACATGAGCTGCGCCGCCTTACACAATCAAAGGCAATGCATTGGGGTTTTCAGAGGCTGCTGTGTGCAGCGCATACAACCTCCCTCCTCTTGCATCTGGGCAAGCCAACTTTCCACCGCCAAGCCTCCATGTGCTACCAGCCATAAGAAATACGATACCCTCTTCGGCCTCTAGCTATCCCATAGGCCACGCCAGAATGTCTGTCGAAAAGGCTTTGTGATGTTGTGCTCCACCCAGTGCCTGCTACGTGATGGCGCCCAATCCATATCCTTCTGCATTAGTACGTGTTTGCCAATCCTGGCAGCATATTCCAAGAACCTCGGTGGCTTCTTGGTGACCGCAGTGGCTAGCCATAGCCACTCTCTAGGATCCCACTCTAGCTCATCAAGTGGCTTGCCCTCCCAGATCCAGAGGCGCCACTCCTTGAGCTCTGTCTAGAAGACAAAAGAGTCTAGCCGCCATGTCTTCCCCTGCAGGCCAATCACCCGAATCCTCCCAACTATCCCCTCATCCTGCAGTCCTCTGTCCCCTCCTGTACCGTGAAGAAGGTCCCCGGTGGAGCACCGCCCACTCTACTTGCTACCTGTAGGGGGATGCCTACTGGTGAAAACCTAGTGGCCCATACCTCCCTGGGGTCTATTGGCTCTCGTATCGGGGGAGCAAGCCATTCTTGAGGTATTGCTGTGTCTATCTCCCTTCTCCTCAACTCCACTCCTTTCTAGCAGCCTGATACTCGCTGCAGCACCACCACGTTCACCATCTTGTACACCTCTTGTCATGTCCTGATGGTACGAACCGGGTTGGCCTCCCAGCCAGCCCACTGGATGTGGGGGCGCTCGCCAATCTATGCCCCTTCCCGATCTTTGACCTGGGGGTTCTAGACCATCGGCTGACGGTGTATCTCCTCCTAACAGCCTGGGGGGCTTTCGATTAGGGCCTTACGGAGTCCTTGCCACATGCGGATTAAGCTGCGTAGGAAAGGTGATCTGGGAGGGGTGATCTAGACTGACGTGAAAATCTATCTCAGGGATGGTCTCCACTCACTGCCAAGCCTTGGTCTACAATCTTGAAGACCCTCTTGCAATAGGACCTTCCAGGTTTGTCCTCCTGGTATGAGGCCGCGGACAACTAGCTTGCCCAAGACGGCCATACTTCGATACTCTGGGTCTATGATTCCAAGCTCTCCCTCTGACCGACCGTATGATGGTCGCCCACGCCACCTTGGCCCTGGAATCCCTGGAACCATTTGACTTGGACCAAAGGAAATTCCGTACTAGGCAGTGGAGCTATACTACACATGATGAGGAGAAGCACCAACATGAGGCGATGTACCAGGCCGTCGCTAAGAGGACCTGATTAACTAGGAGGGCTCGGCCTGCTAGTGAGAGGCGAACCGTGCTCTAGTAGGTTAGCTTCCTTAGGATTGAATTGAGGACTGGAAGAAACTACTAGGCGGGAGTGATGTCAAGTTCCACCTGGAACCCTAGGTAACGGACGGTCTGCTCTCTGCTCACCCATCTAAATCCCAGGTGGACGCTCCACTCCGTGCTAGAGTCCGGGTCTCTGAGGAAACCAACCAACTTTCGCCAGTTGATTTCCGCTTCTGCTGCAGAACAGAACACCTCAAGAGCTAGCCTCACTCTCTCCAGCATCAACTCATCGTCCTATATATAGAGTGATATATCATTTGCATACTCTGAACCTAGCAACTTAGTCTCCTCTCTCACAGGAAGTCAGTGGTTGCGTAATCCGCTCACACGTGACCTGAGGAAGTGAGACATCGCCTCTGCAAAGAGTAGGAACAGGTACGGGGCCAGGGAGCAACCCTGTCGAACCGATCTCTCCAGCCGAAACTTCTCCGCTTGCCTACCGCCTATGAGAACCCTATTGGTGGCCGGTCTGTAAAGTGCAGACACCTGCGAATCCAAGCATGGGGGAGACCCAATCTTACCACGGTGCCCTCTAGGAAATGCCAGTCCATCCTGTCATAAGCTTTCTCGAAATCCAAGAGTAGTATGGCCAGTCTCTTCTCACTGTGCTGAGCCCACTCTCTCGCCTCAAAGAAGGTGAATACATTGTCAAGGATGCTCCTATCCTGGATAAAGCTTGTTTGTGTGTCATGAATGATGTCTGGAAGCACGGGGCGTAGTCGCCTACCTATCATATTTGCTAGTGCCTTATAGGCCAATGACAATAAGGTGATCGGTCTCCACTGGGAAAGCTCCAACCAGTCTCCCCCTTTGGGAAAAAGATTGATAAGGCCTGCCAAAAGACTCCCCGGCATGTGTCCTGAAGTGAAAATCTCCTAGAAAGCCATCAATAAGGGGTCCTTCACCACCTCCCAGTAGGTAGTGAAGAAGGCCTTAGAGAGGCCATCCTCTCTTGGGCATTTTTGCCCGTCGTGTGTGTGGAAAGCCTCCTCTAATTCCTTCTCTGTGAAGGGGGCTAGGAGGGAGCGTCTGATCTCCTCTGTGATGAGGGACCGGATGTGATCTCAAACCTACTGTCTGCAACGTTGTCCTCTGGCTGAGACTGCTTCCTGCTGAAAAAGGCGTCTGTAGTAGTCGGTGGCAATCTCCATTACTTCATCTGGGCTAGAGCGAATCCTCCTATACCGATCCTGAAGGCTACGTATCTGCTCTCCTGAGGTGCGGGGTTGGTGTGCCTGAAAGAACTCCGTGTACATTGTATCCCCCTTCCGCGCCCAGAAGGTTGCTGAGGTGCGGAATGAGAACTTCGAGCGCTTGTCCTCTAGGTTTGCGATGGTTGCTCATGCACGCACCTCCTGTGCGTGGAGGATAGGATCCCCTGGTATCTCCTGTAATAATCTCTACGTGGCTGCTAGGTCCCGTCGCAGTGCTCTCTCATCCTCCTAGCACTGCTGCTTGGCCTGTAGGGCTGCCTCTTGGCAGATACTGCTTGACTCGGCTAGGACCTCTGCAACCTCCTATGCAATGTGGTCCCTCCTGTCCAATTCCTTGGTCCAAATCTGCTCAATCTGACTCTTCACCTCCTCTCTCCTATAGATCACGTCAGGGATCCGACAGGATTGTATGTCTAGGGCAGATGCTGGGGGATCAAGTGTCAGGAGAACCAGGCAATGATTGGACAATGTGGTGCCTGCCAACTTCCCAACCTGACCTCCACGAGAGCATCCCCACTCTCCTACATAGAACCTGTCCAACTGCTCTAGCAGGACTCCACCTAGCTGCCTGTAACCCCAAGAGAAGTCCAACGACCTCTCCCTCCTGTGGAAGGCTAGGTCTCTCCAAGCATCGCATGCTGCTACTGCCAGTAGAAAGGCCTACCATGCCTCCTGCTCCTCCTGAGCCATGCCCTGTTATTTTCTGCCTCTGCCTTGCTGGTCCTCTAGAGCCTCTAGGTGGTTGAAGTCTCCTCCAACAATCCAGGAGTCCACCACTGGGAGTCCTTCCGCGATCTCTACCCAAAACCTGCTGCGTGCCCTAACCTCAGTAGGGACATAGACATTGAGGACTCTCAGGCACGAGTCCCGAATATACAATCTGATCCATAGAAACCTCCCTGCCACTATCATCCCGTGGTCTCGTACACTGGCCATGAGACTCGGGCCAATAGAGGTGCAAACACCCCCACTCCTACCATGGGCACTGATGGCGTGCTCCTAGTAAGTGTGTGAGCTGCCGGGGAGTACCTTCCCTACCCGCTGGGCTTGGGCGAGAGTGAGCTTATGCTCCTATAGAAGTAGGATGTCGATCCGCCGTCCGGCAAGGGCAGACTGCAGCTCCTGCCGGACAATCAACTTCCGTGAACCACGTGCCCCACTATAGTGGAGGCTATTCACATTCTAGGACGCAAGGTGTAAACTCATGGGGAAACCTGTGGCTGACCGAACAAGCATCTGTTCGGTGTGGAAGGTGTAAACTCATGGGGAAACCTGTGGCTGACCAAACAAGCATTTGTTCGGTGTGGAAGCTGTTGATGAAGAAGAGGAACTATGAGGCATGCATATACGATTCGCTGCTGGCCTGGAAGGTGAAATCCATCCCCCCATGGTGGCCCTCGGGCGGACCAAGGGGGTGATGGATGTACCTGGTGGAACCACTAGGGTATCTATCAACCATACTGAGAGGCGAGACTCCGTACACTAGTAGAAACGGGCTGCTTGTGCCAGGGGCCACTCAATCATATTTATCGGCGCTCTCCACTGCGCAGGGGCTCGAAAGATAATGCTCAGATGAGGGACGTCGGCCCCAGCCCACCAGTTAATGTCCATTAGGCAACCTGGCCACTACTGGGAGAAAAGTGTCAGTCCACCTCCTCCCATCCACTGGGAGATGTGGTTTGCCACTTGGCTCTTCACCTCCTCCTCTATTTGAGACGTCGTCTAGTCTCCTATGTGAGAGGTCTGGAGGAAGAACGCGTAGTTTGGTCCATCCGGTGGTGCTAGTAGGTGGACCTTGCCGCTCCTAGACTTGCGTACCACGAAGATTCCCACCTCCAGGGGTAGTGGGAACTCTCCGCACTCTGCAACTCTCAAGTAAGACCACGGCCCACTGCAAAAAAACTTCTGTGGCAGTAGTTGTGCGTGCCTCGGGAAAGTGTGTCGGGCAGCATGAACAGATGAACTAGTGGTTGTGTGGGGAGGGGAAGAGGGGCAAGACTGTCGGCGAGTGGAGGATGACGATGTGTGGGGCTCCTTACCTCCTGTGGGGGGGGAAGGATGGGTGGGGGATGGGTCACTTGTGGTGGGTGGGGATCAAGGGGGCTGGACGGAGGGGGTGATGGTGGGGAGAGGGAGGATCTAGGGATGGTGGGGTGGTTGGATACACCCGGTGGGTGTGAGGGGGGTTAGTAGCTTTGGAGGGGGGGGAGGGGGTTTTGGACTAGGGTTGGTGGGGGGGGGGGGAACCGTGGGGAGGGGGGGATGGGCCCTCGGGTGAGGCGGCCTGTGACGCCTTTGTGGGGGGTGGATGTGTGGGCTTTTGGTCCTGTCAGGTGGGGCGGGGAGGGGGGGGGCACGTGGTGCTCTGCCAAGGGGGTGACGTTTGCCCTCTTGCACCCTGTTGCCGTGGTTGTGTCTGAGGGGCTGGTTGCGGACCCCCCTGCCGCCTTCCTCTCTGTCGTCTTTGGACCTGTGTAAAGCTGTCCGCATCTACCTGTGGACGTGTCGGGAAAGCTGCCTTAGATCCGAAGCGCGTGCACTCTGCTGCCATATGCCCAAAGTCATGGCAACGTAGATACTGCCCTGGCTGCCCAGTCACAATGACTTGTTGCCTGAAGGAGTGTTCACCTGCCTCAATCTCTAGAAACTGTGGTATATTCTTTGTCTCTTTCATTGCCACTCGTATCTTTGGGACTCCTACGGCTGTCATTGCGTCCGCAAAAGAGGCGGGAAGGATTGTGTCAAAGAGCCGTTCGAAGTCTTCCACAAGCTGGCAATACGCTATCGCTAGTCCGAGGAATAGTAGGGTGATCGAGTGTCTTAACGAAACTGTTGTGGAGCGCGAATATCTCCATTGTGAAGCCATTGTACTAGAGGACCATATGTATGACCCGCCTCGTGGAGGCATAGGGTGAGCTAGCCAGTAGCTCACGTGCTGCGTCTGTTGAGATAAGTCATACCATGAAGATCCCTTGACCCATTAGAACTGCCTCGGCTATTTGTGCTGCGTCGATGTGCAGCATGGAGTGAAGCCAATCCCGAAGCTGGGCCCTGAATGGGGAATGTTCTACTACCTGTCCAAAGAACGTTGTTTCTTTAAGCTCCAGCTCTGTGGCGTGGATGGCTAAGAGCTGTTCCTCAGATAGGATGACGCGCAAGGTGTTTGACTGGGGGGTACTTGTAGAATGCACCGACATCTGACCAGAGATTTCCATTGCGTGTTCCTGCTAAGGACCTACCAATCTCTCTACTATGCTACCAGGAGAGGGGGGAGGTTTGCTACAGTGGGAGGGAGCAAATTGGGGGGGGGGGGGGGGGTTAGAGGGGGGGACAAACCCCTTTTGTGCCGATGGGGGGAGTGCTGGACACTACTGGAGGCCGGCTTTGAAATGACAGAGTGCGAGTTTGGGCCTGTCGAGCCGTCGGCGCCATAGGTGTGGGAGAGGCAGCGAGTCAGGCGGAGGAGGGGGGGCTGTCGCAGGGAGGCAGGCGGGGGGTTGTCGCAGGGGAGCAGGCGGGGGGGATTAGGACCAGGCAGAGGGGATCAAGGCCAAGTAGAGATGTCACTGGGGGGGGGGGAGTAGGTAGACCAAGGACGGGAGGGGGGGGCTTGTGGCCAGTACTCGGCCGGCGGAGCAGTGGCGAGGGAGACGGAGGTGGTGCTGTATGAGGGAGCCGGACTGGCAAGGGAGACGGAGGTGGCGCTAGATGAGGGAGCCGTTGAAGCGACAGGCGGGGGAGGGGGTGGAAACATTGTGCCACGGGGGGGGGGGGGGGATCGTTGGAGCGACCACGAACAGTTGGTGAGGGGGGAACACAAGCGACGGTGGGGACGTAGTGCAGCACAACACATGCGACAATAGAAGCTTGGATTGGGTTTTAGTTAAATTCAAGTGGAGGGACTAGCAAATCAATGAATTTGGGGCATTTTCCATCTCCATCAAAGTGTGTGAAGGCCAATTGACTGCTAATTCAAGGGGCAAATCAGATTGAAGACTTACTGGTCATTTTGGACAGCGAGGGAAGTTGGAATACCGAAAGGGATTGGGAGAATCCCATTGTATATCAACTTTTTCTTCAATTAAGTCAAAGAAATATTGAAAGGGGCACCGGTTTTGTGGTCAACAGGGTGTCCAATGTCCAAGATTATATGGTAAAGAGTGTATTTTAGTTTTGTGAGTTTGTTAATTGCTGTAAGTAGTGCTTAATCAGGTTATTTACCACCCTATCCGAGGAGGAAGGCTGGTTTCAGTGACAGCCTCCATGGCTGTTTGACCGAGACAGCAGCAGTATTCCATTGTTTCTCGTGATGAAACTTTGAAGTTTGAGGCATCAAACGAAGAGATTTCAATCAATCTTTGTTGTGAACCCTAATTTACATGAGAAATTAGGGTTTTGACCGCCGTCTCAGAATGCACGCTTATGATTGAGGGCCTAGGAGTTGAATTCCAGCAGCTGAAATTGAGGGATTTTAGGGAGATTCAAGAGGCCAGCCAACTAATATCAGATTTGGGGCTGAATTTGCCTTTCAGGGAGTAGGGTGAAGGCCAACCCCCTAGCAAACCAAGGGGCAAGTTGGTTTGGAGGCTTGCTGGTTAGTTTTGATAGCAAGAGGCAGTTGGATTAGCGGAGGAGATCAAAGGATCTCAGTTGTACTGCATTTGTTTGCAATATAAGATAAAGAAATACTACAAGGGGTGCCAATTTTGGGGCCAATTGGGTGTCCAATGTCCAAGATTAAAGTGGTGAAGTGTGCATTTTCAGTTTTGTGAATTTGTTAATTGTTGTAATTAAGTGCTTAATTAGGTTATTTACCACCTTGTCTAAGGAGAAAGCGTGGTTGCATGGTTCCATCACCGGGGTACCATTAATTCCCTCGAAGTGGTGGGCCTAAGGCACCTGATTAAAGGTCAGAAACTTTGCTCTAGTGCTGAAATTATATTCAGCTGAGCATTACAGGAAGAATGTCTTGAGATAGTGAGATGGGATCAAGCAAGGATGATGCATCTCAATCTAGAAGTTCACAAATACAATGCCTGATCTTGGACAAGGTATGGAGCATGGGCAGCAAGCTGAGAATGAGGGAATTGGACAAGAGGTGGGTCCTTCTAGGTTTCTTTAAGCTGCTAACCAACAAGAGGAAGAGAAATTTGATGATCAGTGTAAAGATCGGGTGAGGACAATAGCTGAAATGTTAATACAATTGGCAAATGATCCTAAGTTCTTACGCTTTTTGAACCCATTAGAGGAGGGCAACAAAGGCAAGAAGAGAAAATTTTCTTTGAAAGTTTCGGGACAACAAGATGTATTGAAGGAAGAGCCGATACAGGAGCATGATGTCTCAAACGTGGGCAATGAGCATAGGCAAATGATGCTATTAGGGCGATTGATGCATATGCAAGACCAACTTGGAAGTATGATGAAAACTGCTAGGGTTTGCACTAAGGAAACACAGAGTGTATGACCAGGATAGAAACACAAAGAGACAAACACAGACATAGAAAGCAAAACTCAAACCCTAAATGCAAAACTCAAAACTCAAACACAAATAGAAGAAAGGAGACAAGGATACAACTTTGAAGTGAATGAATATTATAAGTGAATGTAAGAGTATATAGATACTCAAGGGAAAAGCAAAGTGTCGGAGAGTGACGTCCACCGGAGATGGATCCCAAGTCTATGACCACTAGTTGGAGTGAGAAATTTGCAAAATGATGATGCCAGAAGGGCATGGAGCATCAAACGCAAGTAGGAGAAGCTGTGGAGATGGAAGGCGGCCCCCAGACGAGTGTAAACACAAGCTGTGGGTATTGCCTAGATGAGGAGGAGCACTAGCACTTGTCGCCTGGAGGAACAGACATCAAACACAAGCAACTGGAATATGTAGGAACTGTGGTGCCTGGTCTGGAACCAAATGCAAGTTGCAGAAGGTGATGAGGTATCCATGTGATGGAGTATGGTGGTCTGGTGACAATAGCCGCCGGTGGAAACAATTTAGGATCTGCTCAAGTGGTGCTTTGCACAATGAGATACAAAGTATGCTACACTGAAGAATGCTCATGCAGGAAGTGCCACTTGAATAGTGTCCCTCCTGGAAAAATTGTTCACTTTTCCAAGCGCCCTAGTACAAAGATGATGAAATCATGCAATGCTAAGGGGAAAGGTACAATAGGGAGGGAGAAGCCGATGTCAAAGACAAAGTGCTGAAGCCTGTAGAATACCAAGAAGGATAGGAATCCCCTCTCAACCTGCATGTAGATGCCGAAGGAGAAAGAGGAGCCTAATGTCAGTCTTTGTGTGGTGCCGAGAACCATGATGAATGGAAGAAGAAGAAGATGATGAAAATGATGAAGCACCTTGCTGGAAGAGCAAGGTAGAAGTTAACGCTATGATAGCATTAAGAGAGATGTTGCATGATCTATTTTGGGAGGGAAAGCCTCCATGTTGGAAGAAGAGTAAACACTCCTAGGATGATGAAACCATGAAAGGAACGGCACGCATCCCCACGTCTTCAGCCCAGGAAGGACCGAAGGAAACCTCCAAATTAGCTCACCTGAAATACAAAACCTTGCAAAAGAGATAGGAATCTATAAGCACAGAGGTTAGTAGTGAGATGCTCCAAAGCAAAACATAACATAAAGAAAAAGCTAAGTGAAAGTACAATGCAATGTATGTGTGTGTGAGTAAATGTAGCGGAAGACGTAAGAATGGAAAAGCTAAGGACAATGAATCCTATAGGCGTGACCCTAAGGGTACAAAACCTAGAGGCATGCTAGTCTGAGAGTGTGATCACCATTGCGTACGCCTAGTAGTAGATCTCTGCCAATGAAATGCTTGACGAGGTGGAGAGGGAGGTGAGGTGGATGCATGAAGTGCAATGGGATCGGAACCTGCAAACCAATCAGACAATCCCTTAGGGGCAGTGAGAGAGACTTTCTTTTGAGGCCGTCCACATGCCACATGTTCAACAGCAACAATTGGTGTTGAGGGAGCAAATGAAGCAGAAGCGGGAGGTGTAGCCCTACTGGATTATACAGTCACAACGGTTTCTTGAGGCTTTTTAGCTAGGAGATCTTGGGCCTTGGAGTGACACTCCTCGTCCACATGGCCGGATCTTTGGCAGTGTGTGCAAAACCTATTTTTCTTAGGGAGTTGCTACTAGACAGGTCTCGATTCTTTGGTTCCGTTGGACGAAGAGGTGTCACCCTTGGATTGGTTGGCCTTCTCATGTTGCGAGTTCTTGCTACTATTCGTTTTTCCTCTCGAAGAAGAGACAACCAACCCCCTATGCTTTGAATAAGGCTGTGATGAGAATTTCTTGTGGACTTGATCGTGCAGTCTAGCGTAATGCAAGAATTGATACTCAAACTTGTAGAAGGTCGGTAGTCTAGGCTGTGAGATGATGTGTTGGATGAAATTGAATTATTTTTCGGGCAACTTATTCAAAAAGAATGTAACCTGATCATCATCTAACTTTGGAGAGCTAGTAGCGGCGAACTCGGCGAGTAACCGCCTATATTCAGCCAACTTGACTTTTAGATCATCCCCTTTCTTAAGAGAGAACTCTTGAATCTCAAAGTTGAGAATTATGCGTCGAGGACGATCTCTGGCCGCATAGCGGTCGAGAAGGTGACTCCAATGCTTTGACACGAGCAGGAAGTGCTGTAACTGAGAGTGAAACTCAGGAAGCTATCCTTGCATCAGCTCAACATTGGCTATGGCATTGCTGACTCTCCATTTACGGATGTAGTCAGGGTGAGCTAGTCAAGGGCTAACACAAGCTCTAGACTAACGACGAGGTTCCAAAGACCCTGAGACTGAAGCACTTGTTGTATAAATCTTATCCATGAAGGCATTTTTGGCCATTGCAACAGGAGTGGTAGTGCTAGATGATGGATAATGGGAGAAAGTGTAATGTGGGTAGGAGGGGAGAGTGAAGTACACTTGGAAATGGGCCCCAGAGTGCTCACCAGGCATATGGTGAGTATGCAAGGTGGATCCATAGGTAGGGATGGGTTGACTAGGCATGGGCATGGGAGCCTCATGAGTAACCCAAGGAGGTGGGATGGGAACACATGGAGCAGAAGATGAGAATCCCTGCGTAGGTGTAACTCAAGGAGAGAGTGAAGACGCACTATAAGCTGAGGATGGAAACCCTTGCGTTTGAGTGGTTATGTGAGATGTGAATTTGGGGGTAGTGAGGGGGATGCCCATCACAGTCGTCCAAGGTGCTATGGATGTGCTCATTTGCGGAAAGGTGAGAGGCATTGTGTTAAAGGGTGACATTTTTCCTAATGAAGTACTGAGGTGCAAAGAGGAAGAGAATCGGGTAGAGAATGATAAAGTGCTAGGAGCGGAGATGAAGGATCCAACCCCTAGTGTGTGTGATGCGGATGTGGAGCGTAATCGAAGGTTTTGGAAATATGATGAGAGGTGATCCAGGTGTGATGTAGAAGATGGTGGAATGGGAGGGAATTGAGAAGTGTGTGTTACATGCTCAAATGAAACAGAAGTTGTAGATGTACTTGAATTACATCTGCTTCGAGAGCCCTCTCTATTGAAGTTTGCATACTCAAAGCTATAGGGATCTTGTACCTCAAAAGAAGAAACATGCGAGGGTTTTGATTTATGCAACTCAAAAGGATTGTATAAACTTGACATTGGACTTGGTTGAGATGATGAAGATGGATTGCTAGATGTTCCGAATGCCGTATATCCTCCATGATCGGAGAGGTGGCCAGCCTCACTGACCGGTCCGAATGTGGTAGTAAAATTGGTAGAAGGGGTGTAAACATCACCGTATTTGTTTTAATAGTACTCCTCAAAGTCCTCCTTTGTCATGTGGGTGAAATCTGGAATAGGAGTAGAAAAAGAAGGTGACAGTAAAGGTGGAGTGTCATCCTCCTCACCGAGTCCATAATGCCATCTCAGTGCCTATAGTGATGGAGAAGCCTAATAGGACATCATAGGAACTGGAGAAGGTGTCTGTGACATTGTGATTTAGTTATGAGTCGTATTGTGTGCCTTGCGCAAAACCAAGCTCTCTACAATATCTGCAGGATACTCTTTATAAGAGCATCGGCTCTGATACCATGTGAAGAAAACTGCTAGGATTTGCACTAAGGAAACACAGAGTGTATGACCAAGACAGAAACACAAAGAGACAGACACAGACATAGAAAGCAAAACTCAAATCCTAAATGCAAAACTCAAACTCAGAAACTCAAACACAAATAGAAGAGGCAAGGACACAACTTTGAAGTGAATGAATATTGTGAATGAATGTAAGAGTGTACAGATACTCAAGGGCAAAGCAAATTGTCGAAGAGTGACATCCACTAGAGATGGATCCCAAGTCTGTGACCACTAGTTGGAGTGAGAAATCTGCAAAATGATGATGCCAGAAGGGCATGGAGCACCAAACGCAAGTAGGAGAAGCTATAGAGATGGAAGGCGGCCCCCAGATGAGTGTAAACACAAGCTGTGGATATTTCCTAGATGAGAAGGAGCACTAGTACTTGTTGCCTACAGGAACAAACACCAAACGCAAGCAGTTGGAGTGTGTAGGAATTGTCGCGCCTGGCTGGTCTGGAACCAAACGCAAGCTGTAGAAGGTGATGAAGATATTAGCAATGGCTGGAAGATGCCAAACGCAGCATGGAGGAAGGTGGCAGACAGTGGGTGATAGCTTGGAGGAAGGTGCCAGGGCACCACAAGGGCTGATGGAGAGGTGGCAGCAGTCTCAAAGGCTGGACAACCACGTAGAGGTAGACCGATGGCTGAAATCTGCTCTCAAGGGTGTGAAACCTACACAGACGGGAATTAGGTTGAATGGGGGCAGCCTGTGTATTTATAGATGTTGAAGGGTGCCCCAAAGAATAAGGTTTTTTGGGGGACCACTAAAACTCTCCCGGACCGCTCCTCTTTTTAGGGTTTTTGATTAATTAAGTGTGTTTTGGGACTGTTTAAGAATGCTAATCAGCTGAAAAGCGTGTTTTAGCTAAATAGGAAGTGCCAATCCAATGCTTTTTGGAAAGCAGGGCATGAACACAATGATGGGGCAGCCAAGGTACTTTGGTGGTGGCACTAGTTTCCATGCTATGGTGGACTTGGGATCGCATATGGGGATGTATGGCACAACTCCTTATGGAATGTAGCAACCAATGCACGATGTGCAAGGCCGTTGTGTTTGGGACTCCTGGTATTAATGCTGGTCATGCAAATGCTCTGTATAGCCTTAGTCATGAGTTAAAATGTTGCTAGTAATGAATGCAACTTATGGGAAAATGTATATTGATATGGTTGGCAGTATGCAAATTGCCATGTAGAGTCACATTGCAATGGTCCAAAGTATGTAAACAAGAATGTTTTCTAATGCATCTAGTGCTCCTAGCATGTCAGGTACACATGAGGTGCTAGTCAACTGGATGTAATGTTGTATATTAGTTAAGTTGGAATTGCAACAATGTGAAAGTATAAAGTATTGCAATGCTTAAGTGGAAGAAAGGCCTACAACCTAGTGGAGATTTTGAGACAAGTAAAGTTAGAGATAAAGTTTCCATATGCTTCTTGGTGAAGCTTTAGCATTGTGTCACCAATAGATGCAAAGTGGATGGAAGAGGATGACTTGGCAGACCATCCTCAGTTGTTGCAGCTTTACCTAGATGTCTTTTGGTTAAAGCTGACTTCAGCTTGGGCTCAGTTAGGTTCAGCAAAGCAGGGATCCGCAGTACTGCTTGATGCTCAAGGGGGAGGTAGCAGTTCCACTCCTTTGGTTGTGGACAACTCTTGTATATAGTGGATCTTGAATGTATTAAGCATACATCCAAGGTACTGTGCTAATAGTATGTTTGCTATGAGGTCACTACTCAATGTACTAGTCACTGTGAAATGTATGCAGATGAGTTTCACCCGGGCACTGAAACTGTACTTTTGCATCAGTTTATGATTAGTTTGGCATAAGTTTTTGCCTCAATTTGAGAAAAAATGCTGATTAGTTTCAGCTAAGTTTTTGATCAATTTGAGAATAATTTATAGTCACTTTTGGGATCAGTTTTGCATCAGTTTTTGCAATTAGTTTGTGATCAGTTTGGGGTCACATTTGCAGAAGTTTGTGATCAGTTCTCAAATCAGCAAGTGATCGGTTTATGATAAGTTTATGCTCAGTTTTCAATGGTTTACAGCTGGTTCCATGGATAACAAGATGTTAGTAAATGCCATTGATAGTTTTAGCCATGCTTTATGCTGAATCAATGCTTTTCTATGGTTGATAGTTAGAACAATTGAGAAACATGAGTTATGGATGCATCCAATGGGTTTATAGCAACAGTTCTAGGCCAATTCTCAATATTATCTGATGTTTATGCTGGCTGGAAATTTTCAGGAAGGTTTGGGGCATGTGGCATGGTTGGACAACAATGGCTAGTGTTGTGCCTATGATGCCTTATGGAAATTCCAGTGCAATATGCTTTTCCTTTGACTGAAGTCTCAATTGTCCTCCGGACACAAGCATTCAGGTGGATTTCCTCTAGGGCTCTTGCTACGATGCTTTCAAGCATGGGTACTTGGATTCTCGTCATGAATGTGTTGTATCTATGACTAGAGAAGAGTGCATGCACCATTTTTGCTTGCAACTAGACGATAGCGTCGAGAATGTTTGCTAAGCTAATTCCATCGTTGGTGTGCACCCTTGCCTTTGTCATCTTTAGCATGCTGTAGACATCCCTCTCCTATCTTTTTCCTTAGACATTTACCAGCCCTAATGCTTTCTCCACAAGTTCCGGCCTTAGTGCTATCTGGACCTTCTTGGGAGAACCTCCTCGCCTAACAGTTACGGTGCCGCTACCCTTGCTTGTATCACAATGGAGTGCAATTGAGGACGATTGCAGGGATTTCAATGGTGAGGTCTGTGACCGGGACGTGAAATTTTGAGATGCTTTAATCTTGCTGATAACATTTGATTAAGTTATTAATCAAATGTGCAAGGTTGTTAGCGGATGTGATGCACATGGCAATTATTTTATGGTAACAGGCCAAGAACCCTAAGGATGCAGTGGGTGCCAACAAAGGCAAAAGTTGTAATAAGTTATATGCGAGAGGTACGAGGTGGTACTCAGTGTGAGATTTGGGCCTAGAACAATTTATTGGCCACTAATGTCAATGGTGACATTAGAGACTAGGCATTAATTAATTGATTAATGCCGGTCTAAGGGTCAATAACTGCTCACGGACACTTAGAACTTGTCCTACAGAATCAAGTTGACGCTCCAAAAAAACACGCTTTATCCAATACGATCCTTGTTTCAAAATGTCATTTTTTGTCCAACCCAAGCACTTGGTTTTTTGTACAATAAGAAATAAGATGCAAAAATTGTTAATTTCATGTAATGAACTGCTGCAAAGATTTACACAACTATAATATTTGTTTGGTGAAGCGGTCTTGGTAAAAGCTGCATCACCTCTGTAGTGATCATGCTTATACATATTTCCCACAGTTTAAAAGTGTAGTTCTTCTGTTTTTTTTCAGGTCATGCATGGTGAAGATTATGTGTCCCTAGGGTTTCTGTTTGGGAGAAGAACAAAAGTGGCTTACATATCTGATGTTTCACGTATTCCTCAAGAAACTGAATATGGTAATTATGACTTAAACATCACTTGCTGATAAAGCGCAATGCAAGATCTCTTATGGCTGTCAATGGGGTGGCAGTTTTCTGTATGAATTATGAGGAGTTAAGGAATCAGGTAGGGCCAGAAAAATAATAATGAATTGACAAGCTTCAATTCAGAATTTATCATTTGATGAGATGTAGTTGTGCTGGATTGTCCTGTGTCACAGTTATCTCCAAAAGTGGAGCTGGTCAACTAGACTTGCTGATACTTGATACACTATACAAGGTTTTGTATTATTTTTCCTTCAAAGGCTGCATGCTATATTACTTGTATGTATGTCTTCTCTGGCTCTTTGTCTAAGTCGTTTTGGTTTCATCTTCCATCAGATGGTCATCTTCTATTTCTTGTTGTGTGTTGAATGGGTGGGCAGGGCAACTTTAACTTTTCTATGTTGAGTGTCATACTTTTCAATGTTGAACTAGAGGTTGCTTTAGATATCAGTGAGTGAAACTGGATGTTGCATAATGATAACTTATCCCATCTCTTATGACAAGTGTATTATATGCCTTTGTAGAGAAATCAGGGGAGAAATACCAGATTATTCTCACATGAATCTCCAAATGAACCCATATTTCAAAGTTCCTCAATTGACTTTGTATGACATTTGAAGGCTACCAGTTTGGCACAGAGTTTGTTTAAACCCTGTCACTTACAATACCTCATGTTGTGATATTGGAATTCTCACATTGAACTTGTGTTTATGCATATCCTATGAGTGGCCTACACCAGTACAAACTTGAAAGGATCAAAACGAATCTCATGATCGTTGTAATTTACTAAAAAGCCACATGGTAGGTTTACTGGTTTGCTAGCACAAACATTGCAAAACTTTTGACAAATAATTTTACAGATTTCTAGACACATTGTGATCTTCACTCCTCCTGTACTACCTTAGAGTGGATCTTTACAGGTCTTGCTAGAGCAGTATGCTCTCCTTCTCCACCCTTGCCACAATTAAGGCACTATCAAGGATAACTATAGCTAGAACTATGTGGATAGGGTGTCTATAGTGAATTGGACTGGTTGCCATAACAAAAGTATCTGTAGGTAGAACAAGGTGGGACTATAGGTTCGTGGCTATAGCTGGATCATGGTGCTTTGTGTGTTGAATGTATGACTAGAAGGTTGAGGATATAGAGAGTTATGAGAGTATAGAGTGTGCTAGAGAGAAGGAGAATGTGGTAGTATGAAAGAGAGAAAGAGGCCAATAATGTGTTCTTCAAGCTGTCAACCTGCCCCCTAAGTTGCCACCATGCTGCACTGCTTTACAACCTGCCACCGTTGTCGTCCTGTCTCCCCTTCCAGGAGCAAGAACTAAGGTGCTGAACAAAGGCAGTGTCTACAACTCATCTGCAAAAACTTGATTTCTTGTGGATCTCAGTTTGGGCCTTGCTAGAGCACTATATTCTCTTTCTGTACTCTTGCTGTGACTGAGGTGTCTCTAAGGATAACTACTGCTAGACTTAGATGAGCTGGGTGTCCATAGCTATAGCTAAGTAGGTCAGATATCCTTAGCAAAGCGGATTGGTTGCTGTGCAAAAAATGAGTTAAAGCTAGAGCAAGTCCATGTTACAACTAGAGCTAGTGGTCTGGCTATACCTAGAGCCATGTGTGCTAAAGGTGAGATGGTAATGAGGTAGAGGGATGACATGAGTGTGGGAGCAAAAATGTAATGTAAACACAAGAACACTCTTAACACAAACACGAGGACAAGAACATAGAGAGAGGTTGGAGACAAATAACTTTATTCACAGAAGAGAGGACATATATATCAAAACTTACCTGTATAGAAAAGCATCAAAAGTGTTGGATCAGGATTCTGGCTTAGCAAAAACTTGTAATTGAATGCAATGATAGCATACAAGAGATAGTGAAGGAATGATCGGCCATTTCAAGTGGTTGATGCTGAAGGTGTTTCCATGATGTGTTGCTGGATTACCATTTACCACTGAAGCAAGGACTAGGTGACAAACAATGGCGCCATCTGCATGCCTTCACTCACCAATACACAACTTCGATGGACAGATCTCGGTGAGCAATGTCGGTATATTGGCTCCTTTGTTCATTCAATTCTCCCGAGTCATGCTTAACAATGTCTTTAGAGCACACTAGGATCTTGGTGAGTGATTTCAGTCAATATCTTCCACTAATCATCTACGGATCCGTTGTTTTGAAAGGCTCCCTAGCTTGTGGGATTAACCTACAGCAGCACAGTAGATTTTGTCTCATGTATCATTCATTCTTTCCGTAGGTACTACAGGTATCATGGGAAGCAGCAGGGTCTTGCATTATGATGGTAACTGTCTTCTCATGCTATCTAGGCCTTTGCATTGTTGTGCTGGGCTGCTGAAATTCCATGATGTTTGGTCCTGTGGGTATAAACGACAAAAAGTACACCGTGTTTAGAAAGTGTGGTCAATATCAAAGGCAAATGTACCCCAAGAACAGTAAGATTATGAATCATATAAGTCATGAGACCAAAGATGTACTAACAAGTTACTGCTGTTGAAGGAAAATGCTGAAAAACAGGCGGATGAAATATCAAACCATGCTTAGAAGAATCAAGATGCCTGTGAGGAAAGGGTTTGAGGAGGAAGTGTTAAGTCTTGCTAGATGAAAAATCATCAGATGCAAGGTTGGACTTATGCCAATTTATTTCCGCACCAGCAGCTAAACTAATAAGTCTCCATCACCACTAGAAACAGTGTCAAATTCCCCTATCATGAGTCAAAGTTATTATCTTGCTGTTTACATATCCCCATAGTATTACGAATAATTGGGACTCTGTAACTGTGCTTGATATTGTGCACAAATTCCTTGCGAAAGCTATCAACCTTCATCTTCGGCCCTTCCCGCCAGACATGGGTTTTCTTTGAGATTATCATCATGGCTAATGTATTTCATCTTCAGCCCTTCCTAACGAACTTGAGTTTTCTTTAAGTTCAATGTCACGGATAATGCATTTAACCTTGGAGAGGCTAAAACTGGGGCCCAACACGATCACAAGGATTTGATGTATTTCTACTAGGTTTCAAAAACCTTATGACAAAGTGGATTGGTGTGTATTGGAGGCACTATGGCCCATATAGGGTTTCCTCCCTAATGAATTGGGAGGAGTTGTTTCCTTTATCCCTGAGCTGCTGACTGTTAATTAGGGGTGCTGGTGGTGGCCGTCACCAATTCAACATCACACAATCTGCATATCGGGGATGTCCAGTAGCATCCTATATGTTTCTTTTTTAATTCTCTGAGGCTATGAACAGGTTTCTTGCCGACTCCACCGGTCTATGATGTTTATGACTGCGAATTCAGGCCTTTCTGGACCTCTGGAGATTTGTGTGCAGGGTGACACAACAATTTATTATGGGGGAAACGTGCACTTTGTAGATGTAAATCTTGAAGGACAATCTATTGCTACTGTATATGCTCTGGCCATTTGTTCAGAAATAAAAAACCATGTATCTTCTTACTTGGTTTTTACTAGGGATGCACAGGATGGATCAAAACATTCTAATCTTTCTAAGTTATCAAGGAAAAGAGTACATTTATTTTTAAGTATACAAAATACTTTTCGACGTCATTATCTGAAGAGCTTCCTCCAGAGAGGCTGAAAGATCATGTTGGGGACTACACCACCCAATAGACCATAGTACCATGTCAATATAGGCCAAGAAGAGAAAACATTCTACCATGTCAATGCAGCCCAAGACGAGAAAACATCATTCCGGTGCTTGCGGCTTTTAGAAAAGGAGACGATTCAGTCTAATTCATTGCCATTTTGTTCACCTCTGCTCTTAGTGCAGAAAAATGAATGTTCTTGGCACATGCGTATTGGTAACAATGCATTGAACAAGAATAGTACATAGAATTGATTTTACAGATCCACATTAGATCTCAAGTTGTGCACAAGATAGCTTTTGTGGATGGACAGGACTTTTCGGCTTCATCAAGCATTGTTGACCTTATTGAGCAGTTGTGGGCACATCCTTTGTCTCAGTTAGAAGGGTAGCATGAGGTGCATTTGGCCAAAGTGTTCGGGGAACTCAGGAAGAATAAGTTGGTCATTGACAGCAAGACAATTGAATTCTTGTTGGAGGAGATTCACTTTTTTGGGCATGTATGGTGCGTTGATGGATCCAAGAAAGGTGATTGGCCAGATTGGAGGATTGTATATGGTATTGGCAGTTACTTGGGACCATGTTCATACTACAGGCTGTTTATACGTGATTTCATAGAGATTGCTTTACCTTTTCAATGGGGGCTGAATAGGAAATGCTGTCTTGCTAAGGTGAAGGAAAAGCTCACTATAGTTCCTCTGTTCATATTACCAGATCTTTGGAAAGATTTTGTTATTTGTGATTTGTTGACAGTCGTATTTGCATGGGTCTGAGAAGAATTCCAGTGGCTCAGTGTGTGCCGGGTTTGCACCGATCAGTATACTCTCTTCCTTGCTGTTGGAGTGGAATGGAGCTTGAGTGCAGAGAGGGGAGTGAAGCACAAGTGAAGAGGGAACCTAGTACAAAGTCACAAGAGAGAAACTAAATCATAGACCAATGCGAAAATAAAGAGACTGAATTATAAAGGACTGCAAAGATAAGCAAGTCCTAAGTAGAAAGTGGACATAGATACAACCATGGCCAGCACTGACGAGCTATAACAAGACCTGAGCACTACCCAAGCAACACTTTGCCAATACTCACACTATTTGCAGCCCTACAACTGACCCTAGATCATTCTTATCTATCACTCAAAAGCTAAGGAATGGTCTGTTGCACCAACTGTTGCTAAAGAGTAACCACACCTGTAGCTGGAGTTACTACATCCGGCTGAAGGGTAACCACATGTACAGCCAGAGTAACCACACATGGCACCTGCAGCTGGAGTAACCACATCTGGCCTACCGTCTATAATGAAGAGTAAAGCTCCAATGACCATGATTATTACACTACAGATTGCCCCAAAAAAATGAAAAAGCTTAATCTAACTTTGCCAAATGTAGCGAAAATGCCACCTGACATTTCAGCTATGGCAGCCCATAATGACTGGTGCATCGCATTCCTTTGGATACACCACAAGAAGAAGCCTCTACTCACATTGTAGGATTGATTGATTGAGCATTCTTGCAAGCAATTAATTGCCTATAGAACATATGCCCATTGCCCATCTCTAGCACTGTTCGCGTCCAACTTCTTTCTCTAGGAATCAGAGCAGACGATGAATCTGAGTGAGATTTTCAAAGTGAAGATGAAATCAAGCGACATGGCTTACAATTTGACATTTCTTCAAAAAAATCATGGCAATCAGATA